>NC_140591.1:1618972767-1619225767 GCF_964204655.1 Triturus cristatus
TTCTGAGCCCCCCCTGTGTCCCTGGGCGGGTATCTATCCAGCAGTCCGGAGCCCACAGCGTTGAAATCCCCTCCCACTACCAGCATGCCCCCCGGGAGAGTCAGCAAAGCCCTGCCCAATTCAGCAAATGTGGCGGCCTGCAGGGCCGGCGGGACATAAACCGAAACCAAAACCAAAGTCCTTCCTTCCCACCGCCCCGCCACCGCCACAAACCTCCCCCTATCATCAACAATGGTGGAGTCCACCTCAAAAGGCAGCGATGCTCTAACGAGGATGCCCACACCCCTGGACCCAGAAGAGAATCCCGAGTGTGCAATGAATTTATACCCCTTCCTATTCAGGGCATAGCACGTATTGCCTATGAGATGCGTCTCCTGCAGCAGTACAACGTCTGGCATTGAGCGTTTCAGAAATTGCAAAACAATCCCCCTCTTAATGCGATCCCCCAAACCATTAACATTCCAGCTTATAACACTTAGGCCTCTACCCCCCATCCTCAAACGGAAAGAGGCCCACCCCACACCCGAGGCGCCACCATGGAACAACCCTGAGGATAATCATCATGCCTTGCAGAAATAAACCCCCCAACAACAAATTCAAACTCCCCATAACTCCCCCCACCCTGCACCCCTGCTGCAGCTTAAAAAGCCCCCCCAACTTGCAGTGTGCCTGTCGCCCTACAAAAACAAAAATCTACAAAAAGTACCCCAAGGGAGGAAAAGAGCACCCCTCGTCCTCCCGCAACCCTCCACAGTTACTGCACTCTGTTCAAATCTTCAAATATGGTCAAATCAAGTCAGGCCGGCTTTGAGATATCAGCCCTGTCCATCCCGGCCACTGTCTCCATGCTCAGCTGTGTCGTCCCCGGTCCGTCGCCGGGGCAAAGCGTCCAGCCATTCGTCGGCCATAACAGGAGAGTCAAAAAAGAATGTCCGATCTTCATGCACCACCCGTAGTCTGGCGGGGAAAAGCATGGCATATTTTAGGTCCCGTTCCCGAAGTCTTCGCTTCACCCCCAGGAAGCTCTGTCTCTGTCTCTGCACCTGCTGGGTGAAGTCCGGATAAAAATTCACCGACGCATTCTGGAAGGGGACTGGGCCCGTCACCCTCGAAGCTTGCAGGATAGCGTCCCGATCTCGAAAATGAAAGAGCCGGGCGACAATCGGCCGCGGCGGGGCACCCGCCTTGGGCCGTCCGCCCGGCACTCTATGGGCCCTTTCCACCGCAAAAAACTTTCCAAGGCCCTTAGGCTTCAGATGATTGAGGACCAAATCTTCCACAAGCAGGTCCACCGAAGCCTCATCCGAGGACTCCGGGACCCCGATGACGCGCACGTTGTTGCGCCTGGACCGGCTCTCGAAGTCCTCCAGCCGGCGGGCGGCGAGGTCACTCTCGGCCCTCAGCTTCCGGACCTCGTTCTGCAGATCCGCAACCTCATCAGTGAGGCCCGTGGTCTTGTGGTCCAGGTCCTTAACGCGTTCGTTTGTCTTGCCCAGGTCCGAGCGGATCAAGTTGACATCCACCAGGATGGCATCCACCTTATGCGCCAGGGCCTCGAATTGCCTCCCCATCGAGGTCTGCATCCCATCAAGCGCGCCCATGACATCCTGCAGGGAGAGCTCCGGTGTCCCAGGCAAGTCCTCCTTCTGGGCATCCGGCGCCTGGCTCGATCCACTCGGCGATGTCTTCAGGAGGGCGTAGCGGTCCATACTGTTGACTTGGGAATACGTTCCCCGCCTGGTGGACTTAGTCTTCAGCCGATCTCCTTCTGCCTTGCCCGACATAATGGACTCCAGGCAGTCCAATGCAGTGAAGACCGTCCCCTCTCAGAGAGAGGTATAAAGAGTGAGCAGGTCCGCCTTGTTCTGCCAAAGTAGCCCACCGAGCGTCCCCGGGGTTATAAAGCCACCCAGAGCACTACAGTGTCCGGGCAGACAAAGGGAACGAAACCGAAAGTGAAAGAGCGAGGGCCTCCGTCCGACAGTTCACACCTCACCAGGCCGTTGTTGATCAACTAGGAGTCGGGCATCCTGCCAACTCTAGCCCCTGGCATCTCCGGGAGTTAGGCCGCAATCTTTCGCCAGTCATAAGTCCGGTTCCCGATGGGCGATCCGACCGCAGGCAGCATCAATCGCCTCCCTGGCAACTCAGCAACACGGTGCCATGCATACCATCAGGATTGGAGACAGGATAGTCGACGGAGGGCGCGAGGGTCTCGGGAGCTCTAAGCTCACGCGGCCATCTTGGTCAAGCGCTAGGCTCCTCCCCTTGCTTGCCTTTCTTGATTATAGATGATATACGTTGATCGTCAACTGACCACATTGATCGATCCGGGCTCTCCTGGGTGTTGTACATGCTATTGGGGCTGAGAGCAGGCTTGCTTTCCTGTACCATATTTTTTGAGAATTCGGGTACTGTTGTAGCGATCATGACCTGATGCTCCACTGGCTTTACTGAGAATGTGTCGACTATGTGCTGAGCCCAGACATTTTCAGGGATGCATGTCATGCTTATGGGTTGTGCTGCTCTATTGATGGAGTTGACTTGCATCCAGAACGCCCTGGAGTCTGCTTTTTTAGTGTTATACACCAATTTAGCCCAAAAGTCATTGAATTTGTTCCTTTTTTCCTTCCATACTAGCTTTTTGTATTGTTTCCTTATCAACCGAACTTCTTGCCAGATGCCTTGGTTCGTCCTTGAGCCCTGTATCCGTCTTGTGAGCTTTTGAAGATGTTTCTTCATTGCTAATGTGGTTATTGAGAATTTAGTTTTGGTCATGGGACTGCTCCGCCTCTTTGCCTTGCTGCTAGATTTTGGTAATATTTCCAGGAAATTAGCCCAGGTTTTTGGGCATAAGTCCCTCTCTGCCATAACTGTTTGTAGTAAGTTCTTAGCATCCAACGCAATTTGAGGTAATGTGATACTTGTCCACTTTAACCTCTTCAAATTAATTGTTGAGAGTTGACCTGGTATGGCTGGAGCATTTGCGTGCCTGGGAGAACATAGTTTTATCTCGATGTGTTGCATCGAATGATCGCTATCCAGAGAGCTGATTATTTGAAATTTTTTGACTAGGCTCAGCAGAGGCAAAGTTACTAGTGTGTAATCCAGGATAGAATTTGTATTGTGACCTATGTATGTGGAAGCAGGGGGTTTATCGTATGTAGATCTTCCATTTATTACCCGTAGACCGAGTCGTTCCAGGTCCCACACCAGATGTTTGCCCACTTTGTCTCTCTTCAGGGCCGGTATGACCTCCTGGGGTTCGACTTTCCACATTTCATTTGCCACTAAGATGTTGTCCTCTTCCTCCGATTGATGTAAAAGGTTGGAGTTAAAGTCACCCGTAGCAATAATCTCCCAACTTGGGTGGTCAAGGCGGATGGAAGTTACAACGTTAACAAGACGTTTAAACAGGTCTATTTTTTGCTGTTTCTTTGGGTGAGCATATATGTTAATTAAGACCATTGTTCTTGCCACGCATTTTATTATACTCTCCAGTTTAATAATCTGCATGTCTGTTGCTGATATAGGCATGTACGAGGCGTTTATCTTTAATGCAGTGGATACGTAAATAGATAAGCCCCCCCTTGCGCGGCCGTAGCGCTGGGAACGCGTAGCGCTTTCATGGAAGCATAGTCTTCCTGGTACATCGATTGGCTCCATTGACCACGTTTCTTGCAGCACTATGATGTCATATTGGTCCCAGGCAGCTGTCTTTGTACTATGGTTTAGAATGTTTTTTGCTCCTGCGATGTTCCAGGAAAGCAATTTTATTCCATTTTCTTCAATTTTACCTGCCTCGCAATAGGTTCAATTGCCATTTATGTTCAATAACTGTCTCCGGTGATTATTAATTGTAATTTCGACCCCCTTGGCTCCGCGTAGTATTGAGCGAGTGGTCGGGGTTGTGTGGTCTTCTCTTTTCCTACATCTTCTTAGCAGGGGTGACGGGTAGCCCTTTTTTGATTGATCTTTCAGAGAAATTCCCCACTCTTCGAATGTATTCACTTCTGCAAGAATGTTTTTTGCTACTTCTAAATTCCTCCAGGTAGCAAGTGTGCCTTCTCTAGGCACATTGTCTCCTAATGTGACGAATTCAATTGATAATAGGTCCGCGGATGTTAAATGGCTTAGGCTTGGGATGGTTGATGTGAGGTGGAGAATATTCCCTCGATTTAGGTAATCTTGAATGCCTTGGGGCTCGTAATTGGGAATAAAAAGTATCTTCCGTACTGCAACTTTTTGCATCTCTGTGGGTGTTTTACTACTAATCTGGGCCTTTTCGTTATTAGTAGATTTCTGATTATCATGACCCTTTGCCTGGAGATGGAGGTATTGCGCTATTTGATTATAAGCGTCATTCGAAGTTGGTGCTGGTGGCATGAATGTCGTGGCTTTTACCTCCCGGTCTATTCTATTAGGTCCTGCCTGTTCGCGGTGGTACCCACTGATTGTAATCACTGGTCCTGGTGGTGGTTCTATCCTTTCCACATTTGCATTCTCTTTTGTTGCTTGCATGCCATTGTTGTCAGTGTATATCGTGAGTTGTAGTTGATCATTCATGTGTCTATCTGCCTTTGTTCTTATTTGCCTGTGAGTATTTTGGTCACTTTTTCCCTGGGTTTGAGGATCAGGCGATATGATGACACTTTTCCCTGTGGTCACATTGGCACTTGATGATGTAACGTGTGTGGCAGAGACCTTTTTTTGATTTTTGTTCGTAACTTTGAATACAGCCCAATGGGGTCTCTGAATACTTGGGTTATAGCTGTTTGCTTGTTCTGACCTTTTTATACAGTGGCTTTCATCTTTGAAAGTAGTGCGCCCTATTTGATTTGAGGGCGTCTCGGTTTTTTGGAGTTCATCCAGCAGATTATCAGAAGTTTTGTTTAATTGAATAATGGTGCTAGGCCCTTGGTCCGTGCTACAGCCGGGAATGATTGCGGCGGTTGTTGAACTAGATCGTTCAATGTTACTAAGGTTCTCTGCTTTTGAGTTTTTTCCGGGGGTGACCCCCGCTGTTTGTGACGACTTTTTTGATGTTTTCACTTGTGGTTTAGCCTTGGTGCTTATCCATGATCGTATCTGACTGTCTTCTCGATCTTTCCAATTTTTATGTTCCGTTTCTATCCTAAGCGATGGGTTATGTTTCCCCTCTGTGGTGTTAGAGTCAAATTTTGTTTTCGTTTTTACCTGACTAAAAATGGGATAAATGGTCAGCGTCTGTTTATTGGCGAGTGGGCAGTTTAACAGCTGATTTCTGTTTTTCCTTGCCCGTTTTTTTTGTCTCTTGGTTAGGTGTTTCTGGTCATTTTGTGTTTTTGCCCCATCTCGGCTAGATGATTCTAGTCCTAATAATTCGTGACCGTTGTTTTGTACGTTGAGGGATGTTGCGACAGCTGTTTTCAGTTCCTCTATTTTATCGTCCGGTTGCAGTGGCAGCTTGTGTTGTGGGGTTTGTCCCACTGTTGTTTGCCTTACTGGCTCATTTGGTTGGTTTACGTATTCGTTTTGCATGCTCTTGTAATTCTCAAAAGTGATAAGATCAAATCCGGTTGGTGTATTGTTGTCACTATGATTAGCGTATTTGCATTCCTGCAGTATATCTTTAAGTATTGATGGCAAATTCTTTAATTTATCCAATATTGGATGGCAGGTACAAGACTGTGATCGTGCCCACGGTCCGGTCTGATCCTTGATGATGTCAAAAATGCTGGCCATGTCATCTAACTTTTTATTTTTGTTAGCGATGTGTTCCGCCATTGTAGTCATAAGGTGTATCTGGATATCGAGTTTATCCGACTGCATGCTAAGGGTTTTAATAGAGGTTTCCAATATGCACCCTAGTGCGCTGTGCAATGTAATTATGGCTTTCAAATTATCGCTGATGTCATTTCCTCCTTTTTGCCAGTGTCGGTCTCCTTCATTGCCGCCCGATTGATGTCCATGTAAAGATTGCTTTGTGGGTGTTAAAACCTTACGTTGCACTTTATTTTTTTGTCTTATTTCGCGACATGTTTCAGGACTTTTTGTTGCTGCCACATCTGGGGCAATTGAAACACTTGAGATCTCTATGATTGAGGGTTCTGTTTGAGCATCAATGTGAGTCACATGTGGTGAGTGGTGTGATGAGTCTGTCAATATAATAATATCCACTTCTTGGTTTGTTCCACTATATGGATCGACTATGTTTTTGCTTAGCAACTCATGTGATAGAGAAGTTTTTGTACCCCAGCCATTTACCGTTGCACATTGATTCATCCTTTCGGTATTGATTACTTGGATGGGATTTTTTTGTCCCTCTGAGTTCCTTTCGGTTATTACCTGGGCCTCATTTTCGGAGGTGGTTGATTTAATACGGATTTTCAATCCCTCCTGGGCACTTTCAGTTATAAGATTGTCCGTGCAAGCTTCTTGTGTCATGGTACTTCCTTTATTATGGCTAGGTACTTGGGGCACCCAACAGAGGTTTAAGTCCTTTATCTTAGTCCTCTCTATAGATTTGATCAATACTGGGCTCATGCGTTGGCCCAGTCTAGGAGTTGAGTGGCTATATGGAGGCACCTTGTACATACTTATATTTGAATTGTAGGAAACTTCATTGCTGGGTTGGACCGAGTGGCTTCCTGTTATTAATAGCTCTTGGTAAGTGGCATTTGTTGATAATACTGGTGTTGATGTCATTTTGTCACCTTTATACTCTTTATTGCTGGAGGAGCAATTTATTATGTGTCCTTCGTGCTGGCAATCCGTGGTCTTAATTGTTCCTGTGAACGTTGTTAGTGATTTCTCTTGTCCTTGCCCTTGAGTAATGTCGTACTTTTTGTTGACCTTTTTGTTATCCTTGTGCACCTGGGCTTGAAACTGAAAAATGTTTTTCACAAGAATGGCATTCGTGCACTTGTGTGTCTCTTCTGTTCCATTTGCCCTCTCCTCATTCGTGTTTTGGGCATTTCGAGGAGTCCATGGTGCGGTTGATCCTGCTGGCCTTATTTCAATTTTTTTAGGTGACATTGGTTTTTGTAAACCTGTTGGCGTGTTTGCCATTGCATATACTGCCGTTGCTGGGTCTTTCAAAAAGGCGAATCTGCCAGTGTGGTTCATGCTACCAAAAATTGGATATACCGGCGGGATTAGTAGTGCAGGTGGGCTTCCCTTAGCTGAGCTAGCGGGTGATTTGGTCTTGGCTTTGGCTTTTGTCCTTGCATTCTTAGGTGGGTTTGTTCGTGTTCTCCCCGACCTCATTCCCTTTTGTTATTTATATATATATATATATTTTTTTTTTATATTTTTTTATATTTATTTTAGTTTTTTCCCTTACCGTCTCCGCTCTGCTTCCCACTCCACCTCCCAAGGCTGCCTGTATCCTCAATCGAAACAGCTACCATCAAGATATTGCTGCGGTGTGTGGCCGAGGATCTGGTCTCACTCAGTTGACGGAAAAATGAGTGGGCTCTTATAGGTCCTTGTAGAAAGATGCCTTTTTTTTTATTTTTTATTGCAGTTGTTGCCTATGGCGCCAAAAGGAACACAGATATCGTCAAGTAGCGCCAAGTTGGATCGCTGGTGCTACTGACGTGAACCACCATCTGCAACCCCCCTTCCTTCCTTCCTTCCTTCCTTATGTCTGGGAGTGCCTTAGCGCCAATAACTTCTGGGTTAGCTTCAGTGCAGGGTCAAGGTCACAGAGTGGGCGCTTGGAAATATTGACTATTATGGCGTTATGATGGCTCCCCCTCTGCCCAATCTCACACTGCGCCAACTCCCTATTGGGTGGCTTAGGGATTAGCTGTTTTAATTCCTGTTAGATGAACCTTACAAGCTGCTACGCAGAGGCCCTCAGATAGCCTCTCACAGCCTCACACAGTCTCTGTCACCCCCACGCTGAGGCTCGCGGCTGCTGCGGGGAAGGAAACGACCCTCACCTCACCACTGCTGCCGCTTCTCACCGCTACAAGATGGAAGTAGGGGCTCCTGCCACTTGCAGTGGGGCTTTTTCGTGGCCGCCCGGTGAGTCCGTCACTGCAGCTGCCTGGTTACTCCCACGGCTTCCTGCAACTTCTTACCGTGGCACCGGCTGCTCCCGGGTAGCCTCGTTACCGCCTCTTTACCACCTCTTTACCGTCGAAGAGAGGCAGGGGGTGTCCGCTGGTATCCTGTGCTCCGCGCGGCAACGGGTAGCAGGAAAGTGCCGGACTCAGCGTCCTCCTCGCGCACTCTGTCAGTGGTGGCTCGCGGTCAGCTCACGGTCGGCACAAACCTGCGGGCTGGATTCTCAACAATCGCGGAGATTCGTTGTCCAAAGCAAACACAGCGTCAGCTATCGCGGCCGAGTAGTTCTACAATATAAGTAACAGAAATATGGAATAGCAATATTATGTGTTAAGAGGAGTTCTGGTAACATTTGTGCCGGTGCCACTGCACCTGCTGCACCATTTAAATCATGCCTCTAGTGCTTTCAAGATAACTTTTGTGACTGCCTGTTTAGTAGTGAAATATAGCAATATTAGGGGTTTAGAAGAGTTCTGTCAACTTTTTGGCCCGGTGCCACTGCACCTGCTGCACCACGTAAATTATGACTCAAGTGCCTGAAAGATAACAGCGCCTGTGGCTGCCGGTTCATTTGAGAAATATAGCAATAATCGGTTTTAAGGGGCGGCCTGGAGATTTTGGTCCCAGTGTCACTGCCCCGGCTGCACTATTGAATTCACGACTCTAGAGCTTGCTAGATAACTGCACTTGTGACTGCCTGCTTAGTTGTAAAACAAAGCAATATTTGATGTTTAGAGGTGTTCTGATCAATGTTGGGTTCGGTGCCACTGCACCTGCAGCACCACTCAAATAATGACCCTGTTGCTGCAAGATAATTGCACTTGTGACTGCTTTTTTAGTAGTAAAATATGGCAATATTAGGTGTTCAGGGGAGTTATGACAACTTTTGGTCCTGGTGCCACTGCACCTGCTGCACCATTTAAATCAAGCCCCTTTCAACTTCAATTGTGACTGCCTGTACAGTAGTAAAATATAGCAATATTAGGGGTTTAGAGGAGTTCCGACAACTTTTGGGCCTGGTGCCACTGCACCTGCTGCACCATTTAAATCATGACCCTGTTGCCTGGAAGGTAACTGCACTTGTGGCTGCTTGTTTAGTAGTAAAATATAGCATAGCTCTTGTATAATAACTTTATTTTTAAGCATAAAAGTAGAGTTTATTGAAGAGAATATGCATTGAAATTGAAAAAGATAATCATTACGCATATAACCATAAATATGAAATGGAAAAAATGTAGACAGTAAAAGAAGAAATAAGCGGGAAGAACCTCCCTAAAGGAAAAATGCACACACAGGAGCAAACAGCACTTCTGGTGTCGTGATGTATTGATTCATAAAGCGCTTTCCTTACTTCTCGTGAGGCCTAAAGCACTTTCTTGGTAGGTCAGGTCTGTTTCTGTAGCGCTTCATACCACACTGGGGTCTTCAAGCGCTCTGGATTCTAACAGGTTCCCGGACTCGCTTCGCACTGCAGGATAGAATGGCTGCTGACTGTGGTTTGGCTTATATGGGACTTGTATTTACTTTTATTAACAAATGTTATTGACTTTGAGCTGTGCACAACGCACTCACATGAATAAATGTATTACTAGAGAACAAAGAAAGGTCACGTCTAGATCGACTTGTTAGATATGTGAATCCGGCTTTTATAGTGTGTTTTGGGTGGAAACCGAAGGCCACGTCTTCCCTTGACGTGGGGTGCTGTCTCTGGTGTGTTGTCCTGTGTCCCAATGTGTACTGCAAGTGTGACCCCATTCCACTGAAAGCCCCTGGAGCTCAGGGGCCCAGCCATCGGATTACTATCAAATGTCCCCAGAATCCCTTGCGGTGCATGCTGAGTGGTCTGCCTGACTGTGCCTGCTGCTGTTTCACACAGGGATGCCTTCAGCATGGCCCAGCGGTGCACGCACCCACACCAGTCTCCATGGATGCATGACCCAGCAGCGCGTGTGCCCGCGCCAGTGTACATGGATGCATGCATTCAGCATGGCCCAGCGGCGCACGCGCGCGCCAGTGTACATGGATACATGCATCCAGCATGGCCCAGCGGCGCATGCACCCGCACCAGTGTACATGGATGCATGCCTTTAGCATGGCCCAGCGGCGCACGCGCGCGCACCAGTGTACATAAATGCATACCTTCAGCATGTACCAGCGGCGCATACGTGTACACCAGTGTACATACATGGATGCATGCATTCAGCATGGCCCAGCGGCGCATGCGCCCGCGCCAGTGTACATGGATGCATGCCTTTAGCATGGCCCAGCGGCGCACGCGCGCGCACCAGTGTACATAAATGCATACCTTCAGCATGTACCAGCGGCGCATGCGCGCGCACCAGAGATTGCTGCCCGGCGCGTGGACAGATTTCTGTCCCATCCTAACCCCGTGTTAGGCCAATAGCAGCCCCGAGTCTGTAAATGTACTTTCATGTTCTCGCTTAGCAGAGTGCGCAGATCTTTCCACCATAGAAGCGGGGTTGTATTGGGATACCAGATAGGCCAGGCTCCCTAAAAAGAACAAGTGGCCCCCATTTGCGCACTGCGCCTTTTCGCAAAACACTGCTTCGTTGTTAAAGTATTATGAAAAGGAGAGGGGGGGGGGGGGGGTTGTCTAAGGGATGCAAGTTTTCCTGACTTTGCGGTGTTTGAAGCCCCCTGCAGACTCTGCATACATTAATGGGCTGGGGCCAGGAGCGACTGGGAATGACACCCCCTGCCCCCAGTGGGAAAAAGGAGGCAATAGAGGCCTCTCGGGCCCCCACTGGGCCGCTGGCGGCACCAGAACGGCACGCAATCCACATCGGCCCCTCTCCTACTCTCCTAACTAAAGAGATGCGCATTGCCCGGGCGCCCCCTTAGACCCCCCCCCACGCACAGTGCACGTGTCTGCACGGCCTGCGCCAGCATCGCTAATGACGGTACTTCTGTCACCCAGACCCCTGCAGTACTGGGCAGTTCCACCCCCTGTGGGCATAGCTGGCATCCTCTGGGGGGGGGGCATCGGGCACCGTCCATAGGTCGAGCCTCAGATTTCACTCAGTCTGGCGGCGCGAGGTGAGTTTGGGGGCCGTGATTCCATGGTGTACTTTACATCCCCTCTTCCTGGAGCCTTGGAGAGCGCGCGCCCCCTCTGGTTCCTGCCACAGTCTTCAGGTGCATTTCAGTCCGGCCAGGGGTTTGCTGGGGGTCCAGCCTGGGTCTGTCCAGGTGTGTGGTCCCCTGCCCTCGCCACGGGCCGTTATGGTATTTGACCCTGGTGGTCCCGGCTCCTACAGTCCATTATGACAGGCCGGACGAGCTGTTTTCCTTCTTCCTCGGGGAGTACCTGGTTCACTCGCGCGCCTTGAAACGTGCGCCTCTGCTGCCCTTTTGTGGCCACTGTGAAGGCAACTCGGGTGAGCAGGCGCCTGCTGCTGCTGTTTTATCAAGACTCGTACATCAGTGCTAACAGTGCTGGTCCGTTTGCATCAATCTGGGTCTCCTTCGTCCTGAGAGAGCACACATAGTGCCATTATCGAAAACTTACCCCCACCCACAGTCTGAGCATGCATGAATAAATAAATACACAAGACAACTTTTGTTCTGGGAAAATATTGCTGCAGGTTTTATTCCATACAAATTATGCAATATTGTGGGTTATCTTATGGGTGATGTAAGGGCGGGCAGCTGTACCAACCTATGCTGCTCCCCCCCGCCCGCCTGATGAGCCAGCACTGTGGGACACCCAGACAGTGCTACACTTTTGGTTGTCCTCTTCCGGATCACGTGACACATTGGTCTCTTATTACTCACACCCTTTTTGGGGCGGAGCGTAGCAGGGCAAACCCCCGGTTGGTCAGGCCCCCAACCCCCCGAAGGACTAACGGGGTGCCGTTGCGGTTTTCCAGTAACCTACCCTGAGGCTCCTGGTCTTTGGCTCTGGCACCCTTACTGTGCTGCGCAGAGGTACCCTTACTGTACCCGTCTGCCGCAGAGGTACCCTTACTGAATCCGTCTGCTTGCAGATCGCCCTGTAACTCCGCCTGCAACGAAAAAAGAAAACATTACAACGTTCAATGTACATTGCCTGCCAACCCCACGCCGGGTAAGCGGTAGGGTCGGAGACTGCGTGTCTGGTGCAAAGAGTATGTGGGGGGAGGTATAAGTATCCTCCCCGACCTCTGTCCGCCGGAAGTGACGCGCCTAGCGTGCCAAACAAAGGACTCATTCCTGAGTCCAACCCTTGGCCAGTAGGGTGGCGTTTGTGCCCAAATGGCACTAAAGGGCCGACCATTAGAAAGGCCCCCTGTGGGGGCCGCGGACAGCCGCATAGTGCCATTATCAGCAACTTACCCGCACCCACAGTCTGGGCATGCATGAATAAATAAATACACAAGACAACTTTTGTTCTGGGAAAATATTGCTGCAGGTTTTATTCCATACAAAGTATGCAGTATGGTGGGTTATCTTACGGGCGATCCAAGGGCAGGCAGCTGTACCAACCTATGCTGCCCCCGCCTGCCTGATGAGCCAGCACTGTGGGACACCCAGACAGTGCTACACCTTTGCTGATTCTCTTCCGGATCACGTGACACGTTGGTCTCTTATTACTCACGCCATTTTCGGGGCGGAGCGTTGCAGGGCAAACCCCCGGTTGGTCAGGCCCCCAACCCCCCGAAGGACTAACGGGACGCCGTCGCGGTTTTCCAGTAACCTGCCCTGAGGCTCCTGGTCTTTGGCACTGGCACCCTTACTGTACCCGTCTGCCGCAGAGGTACCCTTACTGTACCCGTCTGCTTCCAGATCGCCCTGTAACTCCGCCACAGCTCTGGAGGTGGCCCCCGTCGCTGCCAGAGCCCTCCCACCAAAACAGCTCATTTCTGACCTGCAACCTGCTTTCTAGGGCCTCGTGCATGTCCAGTGGAAAGTATCCATGCTCACCTGTGACAAATGCACCCCATGTATGTCAACCTGACCTAGGCGTACGCCTGGAAGGCAATGGTGACCATGGACCCCATCTTCAGCAACGTAGCCTTTAACATGAGCATGAATCAGCTCGTGTCTGATGAAACCCAGACCCCTCTGGTCTGCGAACTTAGGCCATGAACAGTTCCCTCTTACAGGGATGTTCAACGGCCTCCTCTGACTTAGCTCCGTGCCACCTCTGCAGGGCATCATCTCCGACCACCAGAGCTCACATTGACCCATGTAGTTGCTGATCTCACCAAAACAGCGCATTTCTCACCTGCACCCGCTCAATTCCAGGCCTCCTGCAAATCTAAGGGAAGAGATCCCTCCCTACTGGTGATGGATGAACCCCATCTATATCACAATAGCCCTTGACGTTAACCTGGATCAGCTAGTGTCTGATGAAACAAAAGACCCTTCTGTCCTGTGAACCTGTGCCAATGACTATCCACCCACCTGGGGGAAAGTTCCACTGCCTCACATGGCCTAGTCCCGTGCCAACTCTGGGCGGGATGATTTCAGACACCAAGGCTCACCTTGCCCCATCTATTTGCTGATCCCACCTAGCTGCCGTCCTTCTAGCATCGTGTGTGCCTGAACCCCTGTGTCACCCATCTATGGGGCAGCAGCCCACTTGTTCGGTAACCGCTCCCACCCCCGCCTGCCTACTTGGCTAATCGGGCGAGGAGGATTATCCTTAACGTTTGCAGTCCCTTTGCTTTCTAAATCATGACGCAGAGGAATGTTCATAACTAGAAGTGTGTGACAATGCGCAAGGGTAACCTCCTTTCCTTGCCATGCATCCCTTATTCCTTATGGGAACTCCACCAGCTCAGCTCCTTCTGTGGTGAACCCCCCTAGGCATACCAGCTAAGAGAAACTGTCTGATGAATACAGTGCGCACTGAGCAAAATGGTGCCTAACATTAAGGATTGACTAAGTCCTACCTAACCCCCCTCCAAGAATATTCCCGAAAAGGGGGGCAGGGGCGTTCACACTGTCCACCCTTGGGCAACCACATCGATGGAAAATTACCTGCTCCATTAAATTTTAATCATTGCTGATCACTGGACGTGCCAAATGTTCTTTTACATAGTAGTCTTTGTGCTTGGCACCTTGCTTACCCATTTCTTGGGACGGCAGTACACTATGTTGGCTGACAGCGTCACCACCCAGGGCGGCTACTATACCTAAGCGGGCTGGCATTTGAGCTCAACTGCAGGAACATGTCACCTACCCTTGGTTCTGAGGTGCACTTACTTCCCCCGTTGACCAGACGGTTGCACAAACCCCTTTGATTGCTAAACCCTGGTGAACACCTTGATGGTATCAAAGCTGGTTTGAAACAATATATGTCTTGTGCCCACTACTGGAGACACCTCACCCTATCGTGCAATTACACACATGCAGCGCACCCCACTTGCCTAACTGGCATTGGATCATATCTGCACAGTACCTACTGTTCATCTCCGACCCTGGCTGCTTTAAACCTGCCAAAGTGACGGAAACCAAGATTCCCAGTTCCCCGTTTAGCTGCAGTACACCTTCAGTGGGTCCGCAGGGAGATGCCACAAACGGCATTGCTCATGCAAACCTAAAATACACATTTTTCACCTGGGTGTACCTCTGAATGAAACAGGCTCCACACAGCCGTAAGGCCAGAAACACACATATATGTATAGTGCCCACTATTGGAGACAACTCACTCTTTCGTGGAGTGACAACTGCACAGGTGCCTACACAAGTCACCCAACAGACAAGTTTGCCCTGACTGCCTTGTGTTCTGGTGCCAGATTTGGAAGGAGCCTTGCCTCCACTTGCTGCCCCCTGGGAAACACCCAATGCCCGTGCTCTGGCCGCATCGTGGCGATGCCCTCATGTAGCATTGAACCCCTGGTTAACCAAGGGTGCCACTCCAACTGCTTAAACCTACACCTTGACGATGGGTGGAGTCTGGCTCTCCCCAGACTTCTGATGGTGTAACCCACGGACACGCCTCCTGTTCAGTTCAATTTAGTAATTCATGGCACTGACAACCACAAGGGCCTACTGCTGGGCTGTGTAAGTGCGGCCCAGGTGGACCTTAAGCAATCGGCTTGGTGTGGAGGGGTGCTAACATTACCTGGCTGAAGTGCAGTCCCTTTGACAATCACACCTGGCCAGATGTGCCAATGCAGGCAGAAGCAAGAGTTAGGCAGCTGCCTTACTGCCTGTCCCAGCTATCTCAGTAAATTAGTGAAAGATGCACGTTTGAACCGGCAGCTGATACTGTTACTTACGCCTGCAAATGCTCTGCTCGGAGCAGACCGCTAGGCAATGGCTTCCATTGAAAGGCGGTACCAACAGACCTCCAAGCACTTAAGGCGGTACCTCTGAGTAGGACTCTAATCTAACAGATGCCCCTTGCATCGGATGCCCCTAGGTGGATAGGCAGAGACTTTGGCTTATCCCAGAGGCAGTGTAAATTTAGTGTGCCAACTGCACTCCCACAGTGGCACACTACAGAAGAGGCTCTATACCAGTTTATTTTAACTGCCCTTCGTATCGTCCATACAAGAGAGACTTGGTACCATCTGCCCCTATTGCCCTGTGCTACCAAAACTCATCATGACAACACAGGGATTAAGTCAATCAGGCCACCGTCCTATCGCTCAGGAGTGTAAAGTCTTTCTAACGTAGCTAACCGACGGTTTGTACGTAAGTGACTGCCCCCCTTATGGTACAACCAAACCAAGGGTGAAGCAATGGGAGAATGAGGCCTTAAGCACCGGGTGTCTTTGTGTACTGGAAACATTAATTAACCACGCCAAGAACCATGGACATCCCCTTAAATGCGAGTCACCCGATCGTCAAAGGATTATTGATGGATTCGAGACATAGGCGCCATCCAAACTACTGAATTAAAATTGGCGAGAATAGTTCTTTGAAAGAAAAGGATTGAATACATCGCTCATTAAAGTCAAAGGACATATCAAACCGCTATTGTCTACCTTGCTGAGAAGGATGGAGCAAAGCCCATTATTGGTCTTAGTGAATGCAGACATTATTTATTCATGTGCGGCCAGAGTGAGAAACACTGTCCCCAAGTGGCCTTCCCACTTTATGGCACCCTGGCCGTACAAATTGGTTTAACGCACCAATAATCCACCCCAAACTGATATACTGTTTTGCCCCACCCAGGGCACCCTGTCCGGTTACTGCCAAGGCAGACACCCGCAACGCAAAAATGAAATTAAGTCTGTGATGTCATAGTCACTACCTCTGGCATATTCTCAGTGTAACCGCTCCATGCAGTGCAATAGGTCTTGCTACAAGAGGGAACCTCAAATAAGGTGCTTTCTTTACCTGCCTTCGCATAATCTGCAGTCATGTGACCTTGGCTGGTGTTGAGCCATACCTGACCATAACGGAAAATGAAAACTCTGGAACTGTAGACATGAAGGCTAATTAAATGAAGACCACTGAACCGAGGCAACTCCTCAAGAGTTTGTCCTCGCAGAGCTGAAGTCATGAGACTGACGCATTTTCATTTGTAACCTTGGGGGCTCACCCTACTGAACACATGCAGCAGGGCGCATACCATGATTGCCGCCTGTCCCAAATAGGCATGTGGAGGTCCCCACGATCGAGGCCGGCTCGGCAGGCCTAACAACTCTGCACTATGCTCATTGCATAGAGGTTTAGACCTCCCTCATAGTCTGAATAGTAAAGGCGCGCACAGACCGCCACCAGGAACGTGGCCCCTTCAGGGCACGCAAGCAGGCCCACCAGGCGAGAGTGTCGCCAGCATCACCAGACGACGTCAGAACCGGAGCGGCGCCCTTATACAAGTGAGAGCATGGTACCAAAAGCGAGGCGCAGGTGCGCCTTTTAAATAATTGCAGGAGAAACCCATTGAATGGGGAACACCGGAGGGTACTTATATGGGGCAGGGTAGCAATGCCCTATAGTGACCTAAATGCATACAGCTGACCGGCTTTCTGTGAAAACATGCTAAATCGATTCAGGCTTCAACATCAGGCGCTGCAAAGCATCGAGACAGCCTTTAAAAGTAGACAACTCATGATACAACTTCATCAGCAAATAGTTGGAGAATAGAGTCGCAATGCCCTCTAGTGGCCTGGATGCATAAAAGCTGAACCTCGGTGGGCTCCGCGCTTTCTGTGTAAACCTGATAGGTCCAACATAAAATCTTCAACATCCGGCGCTGCAAGAGCATCGAGACAGTCATTAACAGTGTTGTCTAGTCGGTACAATGTGAGCCACCCGCCTAAATTGGGAACGTAGTCACGTAAGTGGCTTTAAATATCTTAGTATAACTGTTTGCAGATTTAACCCCTCCCCTGCCGTGTGCTCATGACGGAGTGGTTCCGTCATGCTGCGGCCGTTGGCGGCCGCGCCGCCCACGCGGCGCTAATTCCCCGCCTGTGCGGGCGATTAGCGCCACAGACACAACCCACATCGGTCACTCCCCTAACCAAAGAAGCGCCCATTGCCCGGAAGTACCATCCTGGGGTGTGTCACCCTCCTTGATGTACCATCCTGGCATGTGCCACCCTTCCAGAGGTACCATCCTGGGATGTGTCACCCTCCTAGAGGTACCATCCTGGATTGTGTCACCCTCCCCAGAAGTACCATCCCGGAGCGTGTCACCCTCCCCAGAGGTACCATCCTGCAGTGTGTCACCCTCCCCAGAAGTACCATCCCGGAGCGTGTCACCCTCCCCAGAGGTACCATCCTGGAGCGTGTCACCCTCCCCAGAGGTACCATCCTGGTGTGTGTCACCCTCCCCAGAGGTACCATCCTGGAGTGTGTCACCCTCCTAGAGGTACCATCCTGGAGTGTGTCACCCTCCCCTGAGGTCCAGAGGTACCATCCTGGAGTGTGTCACTCCCCGAGGTACGATCCTGAACTGTCACCCTCCCCAGAGGTCCCATCCTGGGGTGTGTCACCCTCCCCAGAGGTACCATCCTGGACTGTCACCCTCCCCAGAGGTACCATCCTGGAGTGTGCCGCCCTCCCCATCACCGCTAGGGGGAGATAGCCCCGGGACCTCGTCTATTCGAATGGCCTCCCTACATTTCCTTTGCCCGGGTCCTCGTCGGGGTGGTGTGTGTTGGTCCCCTGGGGTTTATTCAGTTTACGCGTTGCCCACACCAGCGGGGCTGGGTCTGTGTCACTCCTGGCATTGCTTTCTCCATTTAGTTGCAGAGATCGGCTGGATTTGGCTCAGCTGCCTTTGGGGTCTGATGTCCCCCCCAAACCATCAAGCTTGCCTCTTTAATATGGGCCTCAAGGTTTAGGAGATACAATATCACGTCATTTGCGGGCAGAGTACATTGTTGGTCAATTTATGACCTCGAGGCCTCTGGGACACGATAATGTCTAAACCAGTTTGGATGGTTCTATGGGGAGCGCAAAGAGGGGGCGCGGCTGGCCCCCCTTACCGTCCTCCACTGTGTGAAGCAGCGGCCCGGGGGCCCACGTTCACCTTATCCACATGGGGCCCCTTCAGTGGGCCACAGACCCCAGCAGGTTCTCACAGGTGTTTCTGTCCACGCTGAGTGCCCCACTTATGCCCCCCCATCCATGCACTGTTTGTGTGCCAGGTGTGGATGGGTCTCGCACTTCAAAGGGCAAGGTAGATCGTCTGGGGAGGGGGGTTGACGATTAACACCCTGCACAAGGGGTCATGGGGGGCTGCAGCCACACTGTCTCTGCTGCTCAGGAGGGGCCTCGTTTGTTGTCTGAGTCACCATCACTGCAGGCCTAAGGGAGGGCCCCCTCCCCTGGGCCTCGCAGCGCTACACAATTGCTATGAGGACCCGGGGCCCCTACCCTGGGCGTGGCAGCCCTATAGCGTGGAGGTGAGACCACGGTGAAGCGGTTTTCAAGGCAACCCTGGGCCTCGAAGCGCTACACAATCTCTGGGAGGCCTAAGAAAGAGATTGTGACCCAGGAGAGGTGTGAACTCCCCTGGGCTTCCCAGCTTTGGGGCGTGAGTGATATTGGCTGACAGGCCAGGTTTCCAGTGAGCTCGTATATGATTCTGTAGTGTGAGGATTTCACAGTGAGATTCTGCCTTTATCAAGGAATGGTCAATCCATGCCCCAGTGTGGAAGAAATGCAGATATTTCCGCTGACACGCACGAGGAACGCTGCAAACTGCATAGAGTATTACACGCTATTGATGAACACGGAAACAGCGCCCGATTCATAAAGGAAATAAAACAGTTTTCATTCTCAGTATTTGAAAAGCGTGGGAGGAGCCTCTTCTCTGTAGGGTACAACTTCTGCAGGTTAGAACACTGTCTCGTGCAGCAGGGCAGAGACCCTGCAAGATAACGACCACTTTGGATGGAAAGATTATAGTTTAAGCATTCCTCTCTAGAAAACAAATATGTGCTATACTGTGATTATATTCTTTCACACCTCGAGTTATGCTCCAGTTTCAAAACCTCTACCTGTGTGGGCCACAGAAAGACTGGTAAATCTGTCAAAGACATTCGAGAATAATTCATGTTTTTCTTTTTCATCAAAGTGACAATTTATGTTTGCCTGGACCAGCTGAACGGCATGTCATTTGAAACACGCATAGGTAAATGCATTATGTGTGATATATGTGATAAATAATAAGCAGTTTTTTGTTGTAAGTTGCAGCTGGCTGAGTAGTTGTACAATATAAGTTACAAAATGTTTGTTAAAGTGGTATGACTTGCTTATGTACAAAAGGCCAATATGTTATGCTGTTACTAGTGGTATAGTGCGGGAAAATAGCAACATTTTGAAAAATGAAATGAAAGACGGAAATTATTGAATTAATTGATGTAATCGCCATATTATGTGTTAAGAGGGGTTCTGGTAACGTTTGTGCCGGTGCCACTGCACCTGCTGCACTATTCAAAATGTCACTCTAGTGCCTGACAGATAACTGCCCCTGTGGCTGCCGGTTTAGTTGAGAAATATAGTAATAATCGGTTTTAAGGGGCAGCCTGGAGCTTTTGGTCCCAGTGTCACTGCCCCGTCTGCACTATTGAAATCATGACTCTAGCGCTTGCTAGATAACTGCACTTGTGACTGCCTGCTTAGTTGTAAAACAAAGCAATATTAGGTGTTTAGAGGAGTTCTGACAACTTTTTGGCCCGGTGCCACTGCACCTGCCGCACCATGTAAATTATGACTCAAGTGCCTGAAAGATAACAGCACCTGTGGCTGCCGGTTCATTTGACAAATATAGTAATAATCGGTTTTAAGGGGGGGCCTGGAGGTTTTAGTCCCGTCGTCACTGCCCCGTCTGCACTATTGAAATCAGGACTCTAGCGCTTGCTAGATAACTGCACTTGTGACTGCCTGCTTAGTTGTAAAACAAAGCAATATTTGATGTTTAGAGGTGCTCTGATCAATGTTGTGTTCGGTGCCACTGCACCTGCAGCACCACTCAAAAAATGACCCTGTTGCTGCAAGATAATTGTACCTGTGACTGCTTTTTTAGTCGTAAAATATGGCAATATTTGGTGTTTAGTGGAATTATGACAACCTTTGGCCCCGGTACCACTGCACCTACTGCACCATTTAAATCAAGCCCCTTTCAACTTCAATTACGACTGCCTGTACAGTAGTAAAATATAGCAATATTAGGGGTTTAGAGCAGTTCCGACAACTTTTGGGCCTGGTGCCACTGCACCTGCTGCACCATTTAAATCATGACCCTCTTGCCTGGAAGGTGACTGCACTTGTGGCTGCTTGTTTAGTAGTAAAATATAGCATAGCTCTTGTATAATAACTTTATTTTTAAGCATAAAAGTAGAGTTTATTGAAGAGAATATGCATTGAAATTGGAAAAGATAATCATTACGCATATAACCATAAATATGAAATGGAAAAAATGTAGACAGTAAAAGAAGAAATAAGCGGGAAGAACCTCCCTAAAGGAAAAATGCACACACAGGAGCAAACAGCACTTCTGTGTCGTGATGTATTGATTCATAAAGCGCTTTCCTTACTTCTCGTGAGGCCGAAAGCACTTTCTTGGTAGGTCAGATCTGTTTCTGTAGTGCTTCATACCACACTGGGGTCTTCAAGCGCTCTGGATTCTAACAGGTTCCCGGACTCGCTTCGCACTGCAGGATAGAAGGGCTGCTGACTGTGGTTTGGCTTATATGGGACTTGTATTTACTTTTACTTACAAATGTTCTTGACTTTGAGCTGTACACAACGCACTCACATGAATAAATGTATTACTATAGAACAAAGAAAGGTCACGTCTAGATCGACTTCTTAGGTATGTGAATCCGGCTTTTATAATGTGTTTTGGGTGGAAACTGAAGGCTGTGACGTGTCTTGCCATGACGTGGGGTGCTGTCTCTGATGATCCTGTGTCCCAATGTGTACTTCAGGTGGGACCCTCATTCCAATGAAAGCCCCTGGAGCTCAGGGGCCCAGCCATCGGATTACTATCGAATGTCCCCAGAATCCCTTGCGGTGCATGCTGAGTGGTCTGCCTGACTGTGCCTGCTGCTGTTTCACACAGGGATGCCTTCAGCATGACCCAGCGGTGCACGCACCCACACCAGTCTCCATGGATGCATGACCCAGCAGCGCGTGTGCCCGCGCCAGTGTACATGGATGCATGCATTCAGCATGGCCCAGCGGCGCATGCACCCGCACCAGTGTACATGGATGCATGCATTCAGCATGGCCCAGTGACGCATACGTGTACACCAGTGTACATACATGGATGCATGCATTCAGCATGGCCCAGCGGCGCATGCGCCCGCGCCAGTGTACATGGATGCATGCCTTTAGCATGGCCCAGCGGCGCACGCGCGCGCACCAGTGTACATAAATGCATACCTTCAGCATGTACCAGCGGCGCATGCGCGCGCACCAGAGATTGCTGCCCGGCGCGTGGACAGATTTGTGTCCCAACCTAACCCCGTGTTAGGCCAATAGCAGCCCGAGTCTGTAAATGTACTTTCATGTTCTCGCTTAGCAGAGTGCGCAGATCTTTCCACCATAGAAGCGGGGTTGTATTGGGATACCAAAGAGGCCAGGCTCCCTAAAAAGAACAAGTGGCCCCCATTTGCGCACTGCGCCTTTTCGCAAAACACTGCTTCGTTGTTAAAGTATTATGAAAAGAAGAGGGGGGGGGGGGGGTCGAAGGGAGGCAAGTTTTCTTGACTTTGCGGAGTTTGAAGCACCCTGCAGACTCTGCATACATTAATGGGCTGGGCCAGGAGCGACTGGGAATGACACCCCCTGCCCCCAGTGGTAACAAGCATTTACAATGCAATGGTCTCGGCAATATTATAGGTGGAGCTATTGGTATTGCTCATTATTTTTTTTATCATTTTTGTATCCCTAAATAAATGGCATTGTCATTTCTATTGGCATTAACTTTTTTTTTGCATATGTGATACCTATTGCATTAGCAGAGAGAGAGTGAGGTATTGAAATAGAGAGTGAGGTAGTGAGAGAGAGTGAGGTAGATAGAGAGTGAGGTAGTGAGATAGAGAGTGAGGTAGTGAAAGAGTGAGGTAGTGAGGGAGAGGGATGTTGTGAGGTAGTGATATATAAGCATAGAGTGATGTTGTGATGTAGTGAGATAGAGAGAGAGGTAGTGAAAGAGAGAGTGAAAGTGAGTTAGTGAGATAGAAAGAGTGAGGTAGTGAGATAGAGTGATTGAGGTAGTGAGTGAGAGAGAGTGAAGTTGTGATGTTTTGAGAGAGAGAAGTTGTGAGATAGTGAGGTAGTGAGATAGAGTGGAGTAGTGAGGTAGAGAGAGTTATGCAGTGAGAGAGTGAGGTAGTGAAACAGTGATGTAGTGAGGGAGAGGGATGTTGTGAGGTAGTCTCTTGTGCATGTTGTGTTTTAATCCTGGCTTAGTTTGTAGTTGCGAGTGACCTGTAGTTGCAATCTTACAGTATGAATGATATTATAAATGCCTTCCTTCTCACATTGCATCATTCGGACATGTTGGGGCAGTGATGCAGCACCGCTCCACATTTTCTTACAATCCTAATTGCAGGTGTATTCTAAAGGTACTGACTCCTCAGATTCAAAAGAATGGATCATGTTGGCAAAGATGCAAAATGTGGCTCAAAAGCATTTCAAAACCGCAGATGATTTGGAAATTGGGAAACAGGATGTCAGTTTGATATCTTTTGGGAAACGTCTTTATTCTCCGTCTTGCTCTGCTGTACATGTGTCAACCTTCTCCTTGTTCAGAGGGTGTGTGGATCTGGGGGATATTTCTTAGCTCAGTGGCCTAATGCACCTGATGCACAGAGAGGCCTGACACCACCCTGTAATGGGTTTGGACACAAGCAGGGCTCACTCAGCAGCTCATCTTTCCAAGGTGCTTATGTTGAGTACCTGGTGGCAGCAACGATGCTTCAAGAGAGTTCTTTTGAACAATAGATTTTTAAATTGTTCCTTACTTCCCTTCGGTAAACTGTTTACTATAGTCATGGGATTTTGATTAAAGGTGATTCTACTTTCAGAGGTTTCTTGTCTTTGTTTCTGTTTGGTGCTCTAGGCCTGTACTATCATGACAATTGTTTCCCAGTGCACCTACACATTTCCTTCAATTGCACCGTGAGTGTTTTGGATTTATGAATCCGCTGAGATAATGGTTGTATAGCTAAAGTGTGTGTTCCTAGAGAGTAGTGTGTGAAAATCTGAACTTCAGTTTTTTGCTGAGTTGTAGATCACTTGTGTTTTTTAAAATTTCTTTATTTTTTTTAAAGACATGTGTACATGCCTGCATTCATATGATTGCTACGGCTGCATTGGCATAGCCAATAGGTCTCGCCTTTTGGACCTTATAAGTGTTTAGTTATCCAGCACTATATCCTTGGTGCAACAACATCAAGTGTTGCATGGCTAAACACTTGTAAGGTCCCAAAGGTGAGACCTATTGGCTATGCCAATGCTTGTTTAGGACTTGTGCCCTGGTTATGAGAAGGGAAAATTGCATTAGAACAACCAGGTCCGCAGTGTTTTAAGTGGGATTAAAAAAATGGACGCCTCTCAAGGGGGCACGGCCTATGTAAATCGGGGAAAAAGCAAACACTCCTATGTAAGGCCAGATTAAGTCAAGTGTGTGAAACGCACGCAGGAACAACATCGCTGGCATGCGTGATCTTAACCGGTTTTACAGCCATTGTTCAGAAACTGATTAGTGTTTTTCCTGTAAAGCTCAGAACGTGAATATAGCGCCTAATCAGGACCTGTTTCAAGGTCGGTTTTAATTACGGAAAAGTCTGAGACCTGGAGGAACCCGGCCTACTTAAAGCCCCGAGGGCAGGTTTTTTAAAAGCAATGGACACGAAACGAGAGATGCAGGTTAAACTGTTGGCGGTCGATGAGAGATGCGAGGGCGGAGCCCAGTTTCTTATCTTGGCGACATCTTGTCATCTAGGACTTCGCTTCACTGTGTCCGCCTCCGTTTCTAACTCGCCAAGAGGGGGGTGGGGGGGTAATAGATACGGAAGGTGACAGTCAACGTATAATGGACAGAAGCAAGGAGACCTGCCAGGCACTTTTAAACAAATATATACACACACTACACTTTAGATTACTGGTTTACGTCTTCTTTCAACAACATATGTGTATATTCACTTGTTAGACGCCGATTAACGAGGACACCCCTCAAATGGATTTAAAGATAATTTACTTTCATTCAGGAACTAGCATTTTATAAAGTGAAATCGGATCGGTACCTACGGAGAATGCGTTATTTCTGTTTGATTATTTAGATATGAGCTGTGCAGATAAAGCTGAAAGGAATACACAGATACCAGGGTAGGGTCGCTTTTAATTGTATCACAGTGTAGCCCGGCGCCACTTTCCTGCGCAGTTCTCCAAGCACTCACTGTACACTGGTCGTGGCGCCCCTCTACCGTGAACACCAGTGCGAACCACATCCATTCTAGAAAAGGAGGGACTGCTTCTGGGAGGAAGGGCGCAGGCTCTCCCTCCCGTTAGAGGAGTACTCTCCTCTCGTTTTCTGTTCCAGGCCGCTGCAAAGCACTAACGGCGAGGAGAGGAAACAAACAAATTGCGGACATAATTTTAAGTGAAAATAGTTTACCTAGAAACGAGACGAGTGACAAGACGAAAAATCCACGCATACCCGTCGAACGTACAAAGCCATGGCAAACAACAACACAAGGCAAGCAGGAACAAACACGTCAACACACGGGTCCCAGCAACACCATTATCAATGACAAGTCAGAGCAACACGCATCGCGCAAAAGTGAAACCGCAATGCACAAGTAAACAGACGGCTGACTTTGCTAAAGCCGAATGGAAAGAGAAAAGCAAAACGATCATCGGTGGCAGACGAGACAAACAAACAAGGAAAATGCCTTACAAATAACGCACAACAGCAAAAAAAAAGATCCTCACAGCCAGAGAACAATCGTCACAGCCAGAGAACAGCAAAACAATGGCGGCTGGAAGAATCGTAACTTTTTCGGATTCGGGGGCGTGTTCCTGCTGTTCTAAAAGGGCGTGGCTAAAAAGTGGAAAGAACAGCAAGGAACACGCCCCCGAATCTGAAAAAGACGGAGCCTATTTGGAGGGACGGCTCTCTCCTCCAATGGCGGGCCTCCGTTTAGGAAGCCAGCCAATGGAGGAGAAGCAAAAAGAGAGGCGGGCTAAATAGCCACTCTAGGAAACATTAAATCTTCCGACTTCCGGTTCTGCCTTCGGCAGACCGGTAGTCCTCGACCTAAAAAGGAGGCAATAGAGGCCTCTCGGGCCCCCACTGGGCCGCTGGCGCCACCAGAACGGCACAGACGCAATCCACATCGGCCCCTCTCCTAACTAAAGAGATGCGCATTGCCCGGGCGCCCCCTTACACCTCCCCCAACGCACAGTGCACGTGTCTGCACGGCCTGCGCCAGCATCGCTAATGACGGTACTTCTGTCACCCAGACCCCTGCAGTACTGAGCAGTTCCACCCCCTGTGGGCATAGCTGGCATCCTCTCTGGAGGGGCATCGGGCACCGTCCATAGGTCGAGCCACAGATTTCACTCAGTCTGGCGGCGCGAGGTGAGTTTGGGGTCCGTAATTCCATGGTGTACTTTACATCCCCTCTTCCTGGAGCCTTGGAGAGCGCGCGCCACATCCGGTTCCTGCCACAGTCTTCAGGTGCATTTCAGTCCGGCCAGGGGTTTGCTGGGGGTCCAGCCTGGGTCTGTCCAGGTGTGTGGTTCCCTGCGCTCGCCACAGCCGGGCCGTTATCGTATTTGACCCTGGTGGTCCCGGCTCCTACAGTCCATTATGACAGGCCGGACGAGCTGTTTTCCTTCTTCCTCGGGCAGTTCCTGGTTCACTAGCGCGCCTTGAAACGTGCGCCTCTACTGCCCTTTTGCAGGCACTGTGAAGGCAGCTCGGGTGAGCAGGCGCCTGCTGCTGCTGTTTTATCAAGACTCGTACATCAGTGCTAACAGTGCTGGTCCGTTTGCATCAATCTGGGTCTCCTTCGTCCTGAGAGAGCACACATAGTGCCATTATCGAAAACTTACCCGCACCCACAGTCTGAGCATGCATGAAGAAATAAATACACAAGACAACTTTTGTTATGGGAAAATATTGCTGCAGGTTTTATTCCATACAAATTATGCAATATTGTGGGTTATCTTATGGGCGATGTAAGGGCGGGCAGCTGTACCAACCTATGCTGCCCCCCCCGCCCGCCTGATGAGCCAGCACCGTGGGACACCCAGACAGTGCCTCACTTTTGGTTGTCCTCTTCCGGATCACGTGACACATTGGCACCCTTACTGTGCTGAGCAGAGGTACCCTTACTGTACCCGTCTGCCGCAGAGGTACCCTTACTGAATCCGTCTGCTTGCAGATCACCCTGTAACTCCGCCTGCAACGAAAAAAGAAAACATTACAACGTTCAATGTACATTGCCTGCCAACCCCACGCCGGGTAAGCGGTAGGGTCGGAGACTGCGTGTCTGGTGCAAAGAGGATGTGGGGGGAGGTATAAGTATCCTCTCCGACATCTGTCCGCCGGAAGTGACGCGCCTAGCGTGCCAAACAAAGGACTCATTCCTGAGTCCAACCCTTGGCCAGTAGGGTGGCGTTTGTGCCCAAATGGCACTAAAGGGCCGACCATTAGAAAGGCCCCCTGCGGGGGCCGCGGACAGCCGCATAGAGCCATTATCAGCAACTTACCTGCACCCACAGTCTGAGCATGCATGAAGAAATAAATACACAAGACAACTTTTGTTCTGGGAAAATATTGCTGCAGGTTTTATTCCATACAAATTATGCAATATTGTGGGTTATCTTATGGGCGATGTAAGGGCGGGCAGCTGTACCAACCTATGCTGCTCCCCCCCGCCCGCCTGATGAGCCAGCACTGTGGGACACCCAGACAGTGCTACACTTTTGGTTGTCCTCTTCCGGATCACGTGACACATTGGTCTCTTATTACTCACACCCTTTTTGGGGCGGAGCGTAGCAGGGCAAACCCCCGGTTGGTCAGGCCCCCAACCCCCCGAAGGACTAACGGGACGCCGTCGCGGTTTTCCAGTAACCTGCCCTGAGGCTCCTGGTCTTTGGCTCTGGCACCCTTACTGTGCTGCGCATAGGTACCCTTACTGTACCCGTCTGCCGCAGAGGTACCCTTACTGAATCCGTCTGCTTGCAGATCGCCCTGTAACTCCGCCTGCAATGAAAAAAGAAAACATTACAACGTTCAATGTACATTGCCTGCCAACCCCACGCCGGGTAAGCGGTAGGGTCGGAGACTGCGTGTCTGGTGCAAAGAGGATGTGGGGGGATGTATAAGTATCCTCTCCAACCTCTGTCCGCCGGAAGTGACGCGCCTAGCGTGCCAAACAAAGGACTCATTCCTGAGTCCAACCCTTGGCCAGTAGGGTGGCGTTTGTGCCCAAATGGCACTAAAGGGCCGACCATTAGAAAGGCCCCCTGCGGGGGCCGCGGACAGCCGCATAGTGCCATTATCAGCAACTTACCCGCACCCACAGTCTGAGCATGCATGAATAAATGAATACACAAGACAACTTTTGGTCTTGGGAAAATATTGCTGCAGGTTTTATTCCATACAAAGTATGCAGTATGGTGGGTTATCTTACGGGCGATCCAAGGGCAGGCAGCTGTACCAACCTATGCTGCCCCCGCCTGCCTGATGAGCCAGCACTGAGGAACACCCAGACAGTGCTACACCTTTGCTGATTCTCTTCCGGATCACGTGACACGTTGGTCTCTTATTACTCACGCCATTTTCGGGGCGGAGCGTTGCAGGGCAAACCCCCGGTTGGTCAGGCCCCCAACCCCCCGAAGGACTAACGGGACGCCGTCGCGGTTTTCCAGTAACCTGCCCTGAGGCTCCTGGTCTTTGGCACTGGCACCCTTACTGTACCCGTCTGCCGCAGAGGTACCCTTACTGTACCCGTCTGCTTCCAGATCGCCCTGTAACTCCGCCACAGCTCTGGAGGTGGCCCCCGTCGCTGCCAGAGCCCTCCCACCAAAACAGCTCATTTCTGACCTGCAACCTGCTTTCTAGGGCCTCGTGCATGTCCAGTGGAAAGTATCCATGCTCACCTGTGACAAATGCACCCCATGTATGTCAACCTGACCTAGGCGTACGCCTGGAAGGCAATGGTGACCATGGACCCCATCTTCAGCAACGTAGCCTTTAACATGAGCATGAATCAGCTCGTGTCTGATGAAACCCAGGCTCCTCTGGTCTGCGAACTTAGGCCATGAACAGTTCCCTCTTACAGGGATGTTCAACGGCCTCCTCTGACTTAGCTCCGTGCCACCTTAGCAGGGGATCATCTCAGACCACCAGAGCTCACATTGACCCATGTAGTTGCTGATCTCACCAAAACAGCGCATTTCTCACCTGCACCCGCTCAATTCCAGGCCTCCTGCAAATCTAAGGGAAGAGATCCCTCCCTACTGGTGATGGATGAACCCCATCTATATCACAATAGCCCTTGACGTTAACCTGGATCAGCTAGTGTCTGATGAAACAAAAGACCCTTCCGTCCTGTGAACCTGTGCCAATGACTATCCACCCACCTGGGGGAAAGTTCCACTGCCTCACATGACCTAGTCCCGTGCCAACTCTGGGCGGGATGATTTCAGACACCAAGGCTCACCTTGCCCCATCTATTTGCTGATCCCACCTAGCTGCCGTCCTTCTAGCATCGTGTGTGCCTGAACCCCTGTGTCACCCATCTATGGGGCAGCAGCCCACTTGTTCGGTAACCGCTCCCACCCCCGCCTGCCTACTTGGCTAATCGGGCGAGGAGGATTATCCTTAACGTTTGCAGTCCCTTTGCTTTCTAAATCATGACGCAGAGGAATGTTCATAACTAGAAGTGTGTGACAATGCGCAAGGGTAACCTCCTTTCCTTGCCATGCATCCCTTATTCCTTATGGGAACTCCACCAGCTCAGCTCCCTCTGTGGTGAACCCCCCTAGGCATACCAGCTAAGAGAAACTGTCTGATGAATACAGTGCGCACTGAGCAAAATGGTGCCTAACATTAAGGATTGACTAAGTCCTACCTAACCCCCCTCCAAGAATATTCCCGAAAAGGGGGGCAGGGGCGTTCACACTGCCCACCCTTGGGCAACCACATCGATGGAAAATTACCTGCTCCATTAAATTTTAATCATTGCTGATCACTGGACGTGCCAAATGTTCTTTTACATAGTAGTCTTTGTGCTTGGCACCTTGCTTACCCATTTCTTGGGACAGCAGTACACTATGTTGGCTGACAGCGTCACCACCCAGGGCGGCTACTATACCTAAGCGGGCTGGCATTTGAGCTCAACTGCAGGAACATGTCACCTACCCTTGGTTCTGAGGTGCACTTACTTCCCCCGTTGACCAGACGGTTGCACAAACCCCTTTGATTGCTAAACCCTGGTGAACACCTTGATGGTATCAAAGCTGGTTTGAAACAATATATGTCTTGTGCCAACTACTGTAGACACCTCACCCTATTGTGCAATTACACGCACGCAGCGCACCCCACTTGCCTAACTGGCGTTGGATCATATCTGCACAGTACCTACTGTTCATCTCCGACCCTGGATGCTTTAAACCTGCCAAAGTGACGGAAACCAAGATTCCCAGTTCCCCGTTTAGCTGCAGTACACCTTCAGTGGGTCCGCAGGGAGATGCCACAAACTGCATTGCTCATGCAAACCTAAAATACACATTTTTCACCTGGGTGTACCTCTGAATGAGACAGACTCCACACAGCCTTAAGGCCAGAAACACACATATATGTATAGTGCCCACTATTGGAGACAACTCACTCTTTCGTGGAGTGACAACTGCACAGGTGCCTACACAAGTCACCCAACAGACAAGATTGCCATGACTGCCTTGTGTTCTGGTGCCAGATTTGGAAGGAGCCTTGCCTCCACTTGCTGCCCCCTGGGAAACACCCAATGCCCGTGCTCTGGCCGCATCGTGGCGATGCCCTCATGTAGCATTGAACCCCTGGTCAACCAAGAGTGCCACTCCAACTGCTTAAACCTACACCTTGACGATGGGTGGAGTCTGGCTCTCCCCAGACTTCTGATGGTGTAACCTACGGACACACCTCCTGTTCAGTTCAATTTAGTAATTCATAGCACTGACAACCACAAGGGCCTACTGCTGGGCTGTGTAAGTGCGGCCCAGGTTGACCTTAAACAATCGGCTTGGTGTGGAGGGGTGCTAACATTACCTGGCTTAAGTGCAATCTCTTTGACAATCACACCTGACAAGATGTGCCAATGCAGGCAGAAGCAAGAGTTAGGCAGCCCGCCTTACTTCCTGTCCCAGCTATCTCAGTAAATTAGTGAAAGGTGCACGTTTGAACCGGCAGCTGATACTGTTACTTACGCCTGCAAATGCTCTGCTCGGAGCAGACCGCTAGGCAATGGCTTCCATTGAAAGGTGGTACCAACAGACCTCCAAGCACTTAAGGCGGTACCTCTGAATAGGACTCTAATCTAACAGATGCTCCTTGCATCAGATGCCCCTAGGTGGATAGGCAGAGACTTTGGCTTATCCCAGAGGCAGTGTAAATTTAGTGTGCCAACTGCACTCCCACAGTGGCACACTACAGAAGAGACTCTATACCAGTTTATTTTAACTACCCTTCGTATCGTCCATACAAGAGAGACTTGGTACCATCTGCCCCTATTGCCCTGTGCTACCAAAACTCATCATGACAACACAGGGATTAAGTCAATCAGGCCACCGTCCTATCGCTCAGGAGTGTAAAGTCTTTCTAACGTAGCTAACCGACGGTTTGTACGTAAGTGACTGCCCCCCTTATGGTACAACCAAACCAAGGGTGAAGCAATGGGAGAATGAGGCCTTAAGCACTGGGTGTCTTTGTGTACTGGAAACATTAATTAACCACGCCAAGAACTATGGACATCCCCTAAATGCGAGTCACCCGATCGTCAAAGGATTATTGATGGATTCGTGACATAGGCGCCATCCAAACTACTGAATTAAAATTGGCGAGAATAGTTCTTTGAAAGAAAAGCATTGAATACATCGCTCATTAAAGTCAAAGGACATATCAAACCGCTATTGTCTACCTTGCTGAGAAGGATGGAGCAAAGCCCATTATTGGTCTTAGTGAATGCAGACATTATTTATTCATGTGCGGCCAGAGTGAGAAACACTGCCCCCAAGTGGCCTTCCCACTTTATGGCACCCTGGCCGTACAAATTGGTTTAACGCACCAATAATCCACCCCAAACTGATATACTGTTTTGCCCCACCCAGGGCACCCTGTCCGGTTACTGCCAAGGCAGACACCCGCAACGCAAAAATGAAATCAAGTCTGTGATGTCATAGTCACTACCTCTGGCATATTCTCAGTGTAACCGCTCCATGCAGTGCAAAAGCTCTTGCTACAAGAGGGAACCTCAAATGAGGTGCTTTCTTTACCTGCCTTCGCATAATCTGCAGTCATGTGACCTTGGCTGGTGTTGAGCCATACCTGACCATAACGGAAAATGAAAACTCCGGAACTGTAGACATGAAGGCTAATTAAATGAAGACCACTGAACCGAGGCAACTCCTCAAGAGTTTGTCCTCGCAGAGCTGAAGTCATGAGACTGACGCATTTTCATTTGTAACCTTGGGGGCTCACCCTACTGAACACATGCAGCAGGGCGCATACCATGATTGCCGCCTGTCCCAAATAGGCATGTGGAGGTCCCCACGATCGAGGCCGGCTCGGCAGGCCTAACAACTCTGCACTATGCTCATTGCATAGAGGTTTAGACCTCCCTCATAGTCTGAATAGTAACTGCAACGTGCTAAGGCAGTGTTAATTTACTGTTTTAAAACGTTACAAAGACACCAGGTATCTTGTTGCTATCGTGAACCCTGCCCAACTTAATAATTGCTGCCCTCCGAAAGCTGAAAGAGAAACTTACAGCACCAGCTGGCTGATACCACGCTACAGGGATACAGCTCCCTGCCCCAGACCAGCACATAGGCGGTGAGCATGTCAGGAACCAGGGCATCATACCTGTCCGGCACCCAGCGACAAGCTAACCAAAATATATACCAAGCACAAGGCAGCAGGCGCGCACAGACCGCCACCAGGAACGTGGCCCCTTCAGGGCACGCAAGCAGGCCCACCAGGCGAGAGTGTCGCCAGCATCACCAGACGACGTCAGAACCGGAGCGGCGCCCTTATACAAGTGAGAGCATGGTACCAAAAGCGAGGCGCCAGGTGCGCCTTTTAAATAATTGCAGGAGAAACCCATTGAATGGGGAACACCGGAGGGTACTTATATGGGGCAGGGTAGCAATGCCCTATAGTGACCTAAATGCATACAGCTGACCGGCTTTCTGTGAAAACATGCTAAATCGATTCAGGCTTCAACATCAGGCGCTGCAAAGCATCGAGACAGCCTTTAAAAGTAGACAACTCATGATACAACTTCATCAGCAAATAGTTGGAGAATAGAGTCGCAATGCCCTCTAGTGGCCTGGATGCATAAAAGCTGAACCTCGGTGGGCTCCGCGCTTTCTGTGTAAACCTGATAGGTCCAACATAAAATCTTCAACATCCGGCGCTGCAAGAGCATCGAGACAGTCATTAACAGTGTTGTCTAGTCGGTACAATGTGAGCCACCCGCCTAAATTGGGAAAGTCGTCACGTATGTGGCTTTAAATATCTTAGTATAACTGTCTGCAGGGTTAACCAGGGCTGTGTGCATAAACAAGCACCAGCAGCGAATGCACCAGAGTCTGACCTCAGACAGAAAGCGCTTGCGATCATCCATGCATCGGCCATTCCCACTCTGCGCTGCCAACAACCCCCCGCAGTTACACCTCCCGTGAGAGGCGGCCGCCAATGTTCCCCGCCCGGTCAAAAACCGCAAGCTCCCGCTACGCCGCCGTTACAGAGGTACTGTAACTTGAGTTACAGTGGAGCATTGCCAGCCACGCCCCAAAACGCATTACTTCATTGCCTGAAGACCACATACCGCGCCATTTTTTTGTTGATTTTTTTTTTTATTGGCGAACAGTGATCGTCGTGAACTCAATTCACTTGAGTTACAGTGGGGCAGTGCCCTCTGGTGGCCAAAGTACCATGTTGTGTATATATATTGCAGAACCTCAATCCTTTTCTTTCGCACCGAGCCTCCAAAACAAAAAGACCACACTGCCTCGCCATTATTCTTGTGCAGCGTTAATGTTGAATGATATTATTCACAAAATCATGCCCTTGCATTACGGTTTATTCCACTCAGATTGCGGCCCTCGACAAACCTAAATGTGCACCGCCTGCGAGGTGGCCGCCATTATCGCCGCATGTACATTTGCCTAAATTTGCAACCTGTATCTTGTTATTGGTAGCGCCTCCCTGTACCCATTTGTGCTACCTCGTACCTGAAACACGCAAGTACCTTGGTACAAACTAACCATCGGCATGCGAGACCATAACCATGAACCTCGTCCACCAAACCAACAATCTGAAATGGTTTAAATGTGCGTTTCTCAATCAAGAACAAAGGATAATAATTCGTACTTTGAAACGCTTCTGTGTTCTGCGCTTACCATCGGCGTGGGAGAAACAGATGCTATCACTAAGTAGGCACCAACAAACTAATAAATCGGTTTAAATATCAGTTGGCAAGTGAGACACGTTAATAACTTCTTACTGCTCCCACATAAGCAACTTTTCGACCGTTTAAAACCTCCCAATAAAAACAAAGTCTCGTGGCACTACATGACCCGCATGGGTATCGGACCTGCAACCGTGTTATTCTAAGTGCCACATTGTAAGCGCTTGAGCTATCTTGTACGTGAAATGTAAAAACTAACTCAGTTTAAATAGACATAAGCATGTGAGAACATGGAAACAAACACTCTAAAACGTTTCAAACGCTGTTCGCCCATAAGAACAAAATGTCCCGATTGCCGGTAATCGTTGGGGTGGCTGGTGTGGGCCTCCCTGTGCCGTTACCCTGCACCTTCGCCATCGTAACAGGCGGTCTGGAGATTGTTGCCTCCGATGAACTGCGAGCAGCCATGTGCGCCCCACGATATCAATGCTCTGAACCCCCATTGCTGATTGCCGAAAACTTGCATCACCATTTGCTACGGATAAGTAGCTGGCAGGGTGAATACATGCAGGTCTTACGCTGCATTTGTCGGGAGAGAACTCTTCGGGGTGTTTGGGCTGCCTAACTCGTGCGTCCTGGTAATAAAGTTCTCAGGCGAGCAGCAGGCTATTAGCAAATACACCAGGGCGCGGGAGAGGTCGCAACCAGCCATGTGCGCCTCATTGTAATTTCCGGCGCATCGGAGCCACAGCCGGGCTCGCCGCAACACGACACCAACAGGGGCTAATTCCAGTACGTAACAGTTACCCAAACTAGTCCCTCCATACAGCCTTCCTCAATATGAGGGTCTGAATGTGCCCTGTTGGGATCCACTGGTGACATGCCCATCGCCATAGGCTCTTGGTAATTAATATTACTCAGCTGCCTCGACCTTGCCACCCGCAATACCGTGACTAATCAACCGAGGTTGCTGCAGTTCACTGAACCGGGCACCCCGCACTTCCGAAGCCGCCCCAGCATGCTGAAGCTGGGGCGGAAGCAGCCTGTCTGTGGCGCCGGGAATCGCCCAAGGGCTCTTGTGACATCCCACCTTCACAAGACCTGTGCGACTCGCTGGGCACCTTCTTCCATCGCAAGATCGCAGACATCCACAACAGCTTCAACGCTGTCACCACCCCGGCAACCACTGAAACCCCCACTCCCATGACCACCACCCGCACCAACCGCCTGATCGCCTGGACCAACATCAACGATGATGACACCATCAAGATCATGAACACCGTCCACTCCGGATCCCCGGAAGACCCCTGCCCACACCACATCTTCAACAAAGCCAGCAGCACCATCGCACCCCATCTCCGGAAAACCATCAACATCTCCTTCGAGACAGCGACCTTCCCGGAGAGCTGGAAGCACACAGAGATCAACACCTTACTCAAGAAACCCAAGGCGGACCCCAAGGACCCCAAGAACTTCCGACCCATCTCCCTGCTCCCGTTCCCGGCGAAGATCATCGAAAAGGCTGTCAACAAACAACTGACCAGCTTCCTCGAAGAGAACAGCATCCTGGACCCATCCCAGTCCGGTTTCCGCAGCAACCACAGCACCGAAACTGCCCTCATCGCCGCCACCGATAACATCAGGACCCTGCTAGACAACAACAAAACCGCGGCCTTCATCCTCCTGGACCTGTCAGCCGCCTTCGACACGGTCTTCCACCGCACATTACGAACACGCCTCTACGATGCCGGAATCCAAGCGAAGGCCCTGAACTGGACATCCCCCTTCCTCACTTGCAGAACACAGAGCGTCCGCCACCCCCCCTTCCGCTTCAAAGCCACCGGGTTCATCTGTGGCGTACCCCAAGGCTCATCCCTCAGCCCAACGTTATGTTCAATGTCTACATGGCACCGCTCGCCCACATCGCACGACGGCACGACCTCAACATCATCTCCTACGCTGCCGACACCCAGCTGATCCTCTCCCTCACCAAGGACCCCCACACCGCCAAAACCAACCTCCACGAAGGAATGAAGGCCGTCGCCGACTGGATGAGGAACAGCTGACTGAAGCTGAACTCGGACAAGATGGAGGTCCTCATCCTCGGATCCACCCCCTCGGCCTAGGACGACTCCTGTTGGCCGACTGCACTAGGAACACCCCCAACACCCACAGACCACGCATGCAACCTAGGGGTCATCCTCGACTCTACCCTCTCCATGACGAAGCAGGTCAACGCCGTCTCCTCCTCCTGCTTCAACACCTTCTGCATGCTTCGCAGGATCTTCAAGTGGATCCCCACCGAAACAAGGACGGTCACCCAAACCCTCGTCAGCAGTAGACTGGACTACGGAAATACACTCTACGCAGGAGCCCCGGCCAAACTCCTGAAACGGCTTCAACGCATCCAGAACGCCTCCGCACACCTGATCCTCGACATCACTCGCCACAGCCACATCACACCCCACCTGAGAGACCTGCACTGGCTCTCTGTCAACAAGAGGATAACCTTCAAACTCCTCACCCACGCACACAAGGCACTCCACAACACCGGACCAACGTACCTCAACAGCCGACTCAGCCTCTACACCCCCACCCGCCAGCTCCGCTCCGCAGACCACGCCCTTGCCACGGTCCCCCGCATCTGAAGAGTGACCGCCGGCAGCAGATCATTCTCCCACCTCACCGCCAAGACATGGAACACCCTCCCCATCCGCCTACGGCAGACCGAAGACCTTCTGACCTTCAGAAGACGTCTTAAGACCTGGCTCTTCGAACAGTAGCAGCTTCCCCCCCCAGCGCCTTGAGACCCTCACGGGTATGTAGTGCACTTTACAAATGCTATGATTGATTGATTGATTGGAGTGGGATTGTATGGCATTGTGTGGCATGGAGTGGAAATGTGTTGCATAGAGTAGAATGGAGGGGATTGCATGGGGGTGAATTGGAGTGGAACACACAATTGCACTGCACCACTCAAGTATTTATTCAATTTTTTGTTCTCTGGGGCGAAACAGGAGAGCACTCCTGTCCAATGAGGTGCAAGGCAACATCCAAGAGCATGACCACTTCCTCCAAAGTGCAGCATAATCTTCTCCCAGAAAGCACTATTCCTTCAAAATTCATCATGGCTGAAATCTCAGCAGAGCATAAAGAGCTAACTGAACCAACTCTTAGTATGACTCGTTTCCATAGCTCTCCATCCCTCACATCTGCAAATTGTTGCCTTCAGCCCAATATCTGGCTTGGTCATGGGGTATGAGGTAGATTGACCGGACATTCCCTGCCTGTTCTAGTCCTCCTTTTAAGCTTCATGCTTTACAACCTCTCTGCCCTGCTCTGGCATACTTGTGCAGCAGAGACCTCTCCACCAGATAGCCCCCCCCTGGGTCACTTCATCAAAGCAACCTGGCAAATCCTGTTAACTCTGACTAATGAGGGAGTGTAGGAAGGTGGAATCTGACTATATGGTTGCCCCACTTTTTTCCTGGTATTTTGCTGGTTTATTACTTAGTTGGACTGGGATCCTGCTATTCAGGGCCCCAGTCTATCTGCTTTCTCTGTAAAATGGTTTCCATGTACATTAGGTACATATCTAATTGGATTCTGGAGTGCCTTATAAGCCCCTTGTATATGGTATACTATGTACCTAGGGCATAGGTACCTCAGAGGCCTACCAAGGGCTGCAGCATGTATTATGCCACCCCAGGGAAGCACTCCAAAATGGCACCACAGGTCTGCTACTGCAGCCTGGGTAAGGGTGTGCTTGCACTCCTTATCGTGGTATAGGCTACCTATATCCACATATATATACAGACACATATAAACCTATAAGCCACTCCTATGGCAGGCCTTAACAATCCTGAAGACAGAGTGCTTGGTTTTATGTGAGAGGGTGCCCAAGCATGAGATGAGCCCCTCTGCAGCTTTCGGAAATACTTCCTTATGGCTGTTCTTGCTCCACGAGTCCTGCTAGCCAGCGTCAGCACAAGTCGTGCTCTGCCCGCAAACGAGGCAAGACACTAATGCTGGCAAGGCAAAGCCGCAACACGGACGCGTCTCAAGGTAACAATAATCTTGAGACATTGCTATCTATCATATTGTTGAAGACAGCCTTATTTCAACTTCTAGAACTGGGCATTACCAGCTCACACTCCAAATAGGTCCTGAAGAATGCCCCACGACCCCCTCCTGGGGCACTAGATGGGCAGAAACATGTCGACCTTTTGATATGGACACTCATAGTGCTCTGGTTACATAATTTAACCCACAGCACCATCACTTTTTAAAAATCTCCCCACACACCCACCAGATTAAATTTTACTCCTTGAGGGCAGTGTGGGCGTGACATTTTTAACCTCACTATCATCACTTTTGCACCAAAATTACTGATCACTACTAAGAAGCAGTGGTTCCCTCCAGGTGGAGGCAGCATGACAAACAAGAGACCCAATGATAATGCTGGCGCGTATTCTAAAGGCGGAGAACCAAGATAAACCGCCCATACCACTCTAAAATACGCTATTGAGGGTTCTCATAAACACCTATTCAGGTGTCAAAGTTTCAAATTAAGATTTATGAACCCCTACTTCTAGTTACAAGTGATCCATTCCCCCCTTGATTTATGACATAAGCTATGGAAGATGAATGGATGACTATCTCTTCTAGCTCCCCCCTTTCTTGATTGGATGATGTTCTGTGATACAGCCATACCATATACTCTGAAGTGCATTATAACCTCGCGGTAAATGCTAACTTTGGAATGGCTGCATCAAAACATGTTGTGTTTGGTGTCAAACGCTTTGGTACTACCCCCCCGCCAATTCTGGCGGCGGGGGTAGCATTCCACCCTTCTAGAGGGAGAGACATGTTCACACTGGCTAAACCCGGTAGGACTTTCCTGAGCCCTGGCATCACAAAATGGATGCCTCTGCCACAGACACGGGTCTGGCCTTCTGCTGCTGACCGAAACTCCGGCAGGGGAGGCCTGGACAATAGGTTTCCTTTCAGGGGAGGTGGTGACACCTCCCCAGACAGGCAGATGTGTATTGGGGCTGGGCGGAAGCACTCTGGTGCTTTGAAGTCCTGCACTGGGGGCACGTTTTGCTGTCCCTGTGCATAGCCCAGTTCAAACCGGTTGCAGGGGCTACCTGCCCCTGCTCTGGCGTGAATCTGGACAAAGGAAATGGGTGAACCACCCCTCTTTCCAAGGCCACCCATAGGTGGGGCCCTAGAGTTAATCCATCCCCTAAACTTACTATAAGTATAGGAATCCAGTCCCTAGGACTTTAGATTACCCTAAACGAAACTCTGCAACATATATCCTGGACCTTGGACGTTCTATCCGGAAAACAATACTGAAGAAATCTCCCTTCTGGTGAAGGAGTGACTCCCCTGCTTGGCAGGCACCAAAGAAGCAACTGACCGGTCTGTATCGCTGAAGCTCCCGCCGGACGCCGGAGCCTTTCATCACCAGACATGAATTTCCAGACTTCTCCGAGGCTACCCTGAGTCCACAGCAAAACTGAGGCCCGTGGCTAACGCGGGTGACGTGGAGCTGTGACCCCTGGACACTGTGATATTTTGCAGCAGTACTATCTTCCTGGACCTCCTTGAAGTTGCGCTTTGGGCTCCGAGTAGCCCCAGCATTGAGCACCTCCTGCCCCAAAGATAGTTGGCCTCCACTCCACGAGTGACCCGTGGGCCTGCTTCAAGTGCAACCGCTCAAGGCTCCTTCATGATCATTAGCCCGTTGGCTAGCAGGTCCCCACGAAGGCAACTCCTTTTCTGCTTGGGCTTCCCTGGTTGCTCCAGACGTGCCCTGACTTACCCTTACTGGGTGAGTCCCTCAGACCTTGCTGGTCTGCACCGCAGTCCTTTCTCTAAATTCCAGTGACTTGCAGTTGCCAAAGCTTGTTGGGTCCATTCTGGTCGCCGACACCGCAGCACTCGATAGACTTTGTGGGACAGCTCAAATCCGGCTCATGGACTTTGTTGACACCTCCTGGACCTCGTGGCTGAAGCGTCAAGACACCCATCAACTCACCTGAAGCACCCGACATCTGTGGGCATTGGTCCATCCTGCCCTCGGTCACTGGCAAGTGACCCAGACTCTGTCCCCTCTGCTTTCAGGTTCCTTCCATCCTAGATCCAGGCTTGGATCTCTTTGGACATTTCTCCTCTTCACGGCAGCAACAGTTCTTTGCAGGCTTCCATTGGAATCGACGACGCGACCCGACACCAAAAGACACCTATGCACCCGGTTTCCCTGGGTGAGGTAACTCAAGTACTCCGGTGCTCCCGTGGGTGCTGGCCCTAGAACTTCTTAAGTCCAAAACGATTTGGTCCTGACTTGATTAGAAGTGTTCCTAATCTTTAAATTTCCAACCGTTACATTGCCCATAGAAGATAACGGGAACCCGCGGTTGTGTTCTCTCACTGCATACAGTCCCCGTGGGTCCCCTCTGTCACTACCTTGGGTGGTTCCTTGGGGTCCCAGCGATTCTACAGGCTATAGGCCTAGTGTCTATTCCAGTCGTGGTTCTTATACCACTTCTTTGGTATATGGTTTGGTATGCCCCTAGGGTCCAAACGTGTATTTGTGCTATTACTGATGATTGCTATCTTGTAACTTAAGTACTTAGAACTCCAGTCTCATAAAGAGACTAGAGGGGTGTGTGTTAACCTAAATACATATATTTTAAATATATACCTGGTGTGGTTGTCCTTTCATTTGATCATTCAAGAGATTATAGACTGGTAAAACAAGCTGCTTTACATTCCTTCAAGACTTAGCCCGAAGGCCTGCTCTCCATAGCTACCACTAGAATAGCTTTCAATAAAGGTTGTCTTTAAACTATCACCAAAAGGGGTTGTTTGGACTGATACAAGGTGCCCGCTAGAACTAGTGGACAGCATATGCCAGGCCACCTTCTCACATTGGTGTGCAGCGTGTGGGATTCCAGCTTGCTATTTTTTTTACCAGATAATCTCAATTGAATTGATCAACTGAAAACCACTAAAGGTACCTAAGGTACATATAATATCAAGTTTAGCTACAGTAAGTTCTACTGAATTTAGAGTTGTGTGTTAAGGGATAGCACACCCTTTCTACAACTCAAGAGAGTTTAGTAGGCCACACTAGTGTAGGTAGTGCAATACACCACACCACATTAGTAATGTCTAACCAGCCAGGAACCAGTGGGTCCCTACCAGGAACCAGTGACCTCCTTCCCTATAAATATGAGGATCTCTCCTTTGCTTAGCTTAGGGCCTTATGTTCCATTAGGAAGCTGAAGACAGGCAAAAGTCCATCCACCCAGCATCTCATAAAGATACTTAAGCTGGATGATATCACAGGGCTTAGTGGGTCTGATGATGTAGACAGTGTGGATGGGGCAGCACCTGAGGGTGGGTCTAGGGGTGGAAACTCCCCTGACCTTAACTCTAATGCTGACCAGACTGGTGACAATGACCAGACTCTGGTGAACACAGACCTCCAGGATGAGGATGAGGAGGATGACAATAATGCCACTTCCTTTATTCCTCCAGGTAGGCCTGACAACAGGGCTAGAAGGGATAGATCTATGTCAAGGGGATCTATCCAGTCTAACTCCTCTATAGAAACCTCTGTTTCTTCTCATAGAGGGAGGGAAACCTCCCAGGAGAGGAGAGAGAGACTGCTGAAGTATGAGCAAGACAAGTTCAACTTCAGAAAGCAGCAGATGGCCTTAGATAGGGAAGCCCTAGAGCTCTACAGAGCTAGTAAAAAAGGAGGGACTACAGTCCCTTGGTGGCAGCAATTTCTCTAGAGATAGGGAGAGGTCTTATGACCATAGAAACCTAAGTAAGATTGTCCCTCCCTACCAGAGTGGGGATGACATCCACAAATGGATAACTGCCTTGGAGAGGGCCTGTAAAGTACAGAAGGCCCCTCAAGGTCAGTGGGCAGCAATCTTATGGCTCTCCTTTGCAGACAAAGGTAGAGACAAGCTCCTCACTGTAAGAAAAGAGGATGCTGATGACTACAAAGTCTTGAAAAGTGCTTTAATAGATGGGTTTGGCCTAACCACTGAACAGTATAGGTTGAGGTTCAGAGACACCCAAAAAGCTCAGATTCAAGATTGGGTAGACTTTGTTGATTGTGCTACTAAGGCTCTGGAAGGTTGGATACATGGCAGCAAAGTGTATGACTTCTCAGGATTGTACAATTTGATTATGAGGGAGCAGATCCTTAGTTATTGTCAAAACCAGCTTTTACACCAGTACCTGATGGACTCTGATCTGACCTCTCCCCAAGAACTGGGAAAGAAGGCATACAAATGGGTCAGAACCAGGGTAAGGCCTAAGAATCAGGGGGGTGACCAGAAGAAAGATTCTTCCAAGCCCCAAGAGAAAGGTGGGGACAAATCTAAAGATAAGTCCACTACAGGGCCCCAAAAGTCCTCTTCTGGGCTTGGGTCCCAAACTCCTCCCTCTTCTGAAAAGAAACCATATTGCCATGTCTGTAAAAGCCTGGGCACTGGAAAACTGATCCCAGTTGCCCCAGGATTGGCAATAAAGAAAATGTTCCTCTAACAAATACTGCCATTCCTCCTGGTACTGCTAGTAGTAATCCACCAGGTGGTAGTATGGCACCCAAAAAGTTAGGTGCTTTTGCAAGTGTAACAGAGATAGGCCCCAATCTAGGAAGGGCCTCCTCACCTGACTCCTCTGACTCTGATGGTGGCATGGGATTTGCCACTTTTACCATAGGTCCCAATGCATTAGGCAGGTACAGATTGGAGCCACTGATTAATGGTCAGAAAGCTGTGGCCTTCAGGGACATAGGGGCTGGTGTCACCATGGTGACAGGGAAACTAGTCCCCCCACAGCAGCGTATACCTGAGTTTAAATACCAGGTGACCAACATTGATGGTGTCAGAACAGTTCACCCCATGGCCATAGTCAATCTCAGCTGGAGAGGGGTCACAGGCCCAAAAAGAGTGGCAGTGTCCCCAAACTTGCCTTTGATGGCCACAGCCCAAACCCAGAAAATGTTTGGAGTGATGGAGCCTGAAATAATGGCCCAGTCTCCTCCACAAGAGAGCACAAGGGTGGAAGAAAAGTCTTCTCCCCCCCAGACAATAGGTAAGGGTCAGCCTCCTCAGGGAGCTGGTCCTACCCCTTGTGAAGGAACTGCCCCAGAGGTAGTCAGGTCTGGCCTGGCAACACCCCTGATGGCGGTGGAACCTTCCAAGGTGGTACCCAGTCTGGAGCAGGTAACCTGCCCCTCTCTACCGTGCCTCAGTCAGCCCAGGGCTGCAGAGGTCAGGAAGGTCAGTGGACCCCAAAGGGGCCCCTGTCCAGAGGAACCCCCCATCAGCAGATTAGGGGCCCCCAGGCTAGTAGCCCCAGCCAGGAGAAAATTCCTCACTCCACTGAGGGATCCCCATTACCATTGTGCAGGGACCTCCCCCAGCAGGACTCTGTTGGGCAAGGGCAAACATGGGACCCAAAGGTTCCAAACCTGCCCAGCCCCTCCAGTGTTCCAACCAAAGGGACCCAACCCCCAGCTGTAGGCAGCCAGAGGTTGACCCTTAGAGCAAAGTACAACTCAGTCATGGAAAGTAAGGCATCCATAGTGACAAGTGACCTGAGGAAGCTGAGACCAACTTTATTAGGGCCTCACTTCTCTACTCAGACACCTCACCAGCCTTCTACGTTGCCAAAACACACCACAGGTAATTCCCCATGGTGGAGATCCTCTGATGCCCTTAGGGTGAGGAACAGCTTAGTGGACCATAAGACAGGGGGCAACCATGCTGTTGTAAATTGAAACCACGATGTGATTAAGCATTCACTAAAGACATGAATTCCCCTTTTATGACCAAGTCTCTTTCGTTATGTTGGCTAAGGTCTGGACTCCATTTTGTATTGTCATGTCTCCACGTGCTCATCACGAGAAGAGTCCTATCTTCGTGTTAGTTGCTCTTGCAATCTGCCTAGTAACAGTCTATAAATAGTTCCTTTGTCCGCCTGGCGCATGCCCAGGCTTGACCACATCTGTTATCAGTTAGTCCTTGCTTGACCATGTTTTCGCGGGCTCAAGGAGTGTGTCAGCTCCGCCCACATATTGATCTTGTATCGAAAATGTCCATAAAAGGTAACATTCCTTGCCTCATGTTGTATCCACCCACTTATGAGCCCCTCTGCTGTGTATAAAAGGGGACCGTGTACGCAAGTTCTTTGTGCTACTCTATGCAATACTGAAGGGTGTTGTATGGATTGTAGGACCACCCTTAAGGGTTAATAAACTTTGTCTTTGTACTTTGCAGTTTCCGTGCCAACTTCTTTATAGATTCCATTGCAGGAGAGCGAACCCTTGTGTCCTGCGGGCCTAGCTGGGGCCTGTATTCATCAATTGGCGCCCGTCACGTGGGGCTCATCGGCGACTCGGATGCTCGAAGGATTGGTCGCGACGAAGGTGAAGAATTTGGCCGGGGATGTGATCACTGCCAGAGGCACTTTCGTCCTGGCATCCCGAGGTTTTTCTTCCTTCCCTTCCGAGCTGACCATCTGGGTGGCGCCGGTCCTCGACTGAGACCTCTTCTGTCGGTCCTGCCGTGACAGCCGTTTGGGCGAATTTTGGAGCTTGGCAGTTGGAATCTGGACTCTTGATTGGTAAGAACCGTTGTACGGTACTTGCTCCGAGTTTTTGAAGCCTGGTTTGGCTATTTGAGTTTGATTTGTGATGACCGGTCATATCTTGTATTGGCTATTGTGAGAATATATGCGTTGCAACACATATAGGCAGGTAATGTGGAGATATTTCTCCGGAACTGTGTAACTTTGAACGGCACAACGTTTAAGTGCCATTTCTGATAATACTGCATATTTTGCATTATTTTTGAGCATGCCTGCTTTTAGCGCACTCCGTAAGTGGTGCTGCTGTTTTGGAAACCGGTTAAACCTCGAGGAATCTGCTCCAGCCCCCCCAGAGGGGACTCCAAATAGGGATATGTATGTGAAGCATGGTCTTTCCTCTATAATGTACAGCACGATATGGAGGAAATACACCAGGAAGGATCCTGAGTTGCGATGGCCTTTGTATGGATCGTTTGATATGCGTAAGATTGAGTATGTGGAACAGTGTATGTGTAAGCGGCGTGCTCGTCAAGACATGTTTGAATGTGTGCGATTATGGGTGAAGGAAGTGCGTGAGCGAGAGAAACGTGAGAAAGCGCTGTTTGATAAAGAGCAACGGAAGAATGATCATGTGAGAGCACAGGAAGTAAAGCGTCGGGAGGAAAGAGAACTGGCGGAGAGACAAGAGAAAGAGCGTCGGTTGCAAGTCTCGGGTCAATATGCTGTTCGTCAATCACTTTATCCTGTCCTTAATAATCCTGACGATGATTTTTATTTATTAGATCGTTCTCCGCCCCCTTATGTCGGCGCGTCTGCCCCGAGGCCACAAGATTCTGGATCGGGCTCGGGTAAGGTAGACACGCGGTCCATGTTATCGGCTGACCGAATGGGTGAGCTTCGGCAAGTTTCCTATCGTGCACTTAAGGGCAAGTTATCCCTTGCTGAGTTGTTGAATTCCTGGGAGTTGTGGCAGGAGAGAGAGAAGTTGTATTTTTTGGGCCACTTTTCTGATGAAGTGATTGCTGCTTTTCGGAAATATTCCAGTGTTTTTGAGCCTGACGATGTGGTATCAGATGCTAAAGCATTGCGTAATGGTGTTTTCTCTCCCTCTAAGGCGCCTGATGCGGTTCGGCGCCTGTTTGCGTTGCGGGACGCGGTGAGGGACCTTAAAGAGAAAGCACGCCAACAAGCTGAGGAGGAGAAGCAGTCGGATTCGCATACCGGAGATGGCCACTCATCCACCTCTCAGTCAGATAAGAGCGACCTAGTGCATGCTAAACCAATGCGAGAGGCGGCACCTTTGTATGTTCCTCCTAAAGGAGCGGGGACTAGTTCGGATATTACCTCCGCCGATGCTAAGGGATATTTTGTGTACAATTGGGTTTATACTCCATGGCATAGGGCTGACGTCATGGCATTAAAGAATGCGTTGCCTGATCCCCGCAAGAATCCAGCGGCCTTTTACGAAGAAGTCGAGGGGGCCTTGAATTCTTGCACTATGACCTTAGCAGATATAGATTTGTTCTTTGGGCTTATTTTACCACCAGATATGTGGCGATCTGTGCGGAAGGTGGATGATGTTGCCGCTTTTAAGGCTCGGTGGTCTGAGCTTGAGGATGAGGATAGGGAGAGGAAGCCCGCGCAGAAACCACCTCAGCTTATCTTAGATCTCCCTGCTGCTATTCTGACTAAGTTGAAGACAATCATCCCCCCTAAAAAGATTGACTGGAATATGCTAGCCTCGTGTAAGCAGAAAGTTGATGAATCAGTTGCAGATTTCTTTATGCGCTTTGAGGAGACGTTTCATGATTTTAGTGGTCAGTCACTTACGGATGATACGGGTCGACACCTCTTTGCTGATAAATATGTGGCGAATTTACTACCGGCGATCGCAGCCCGCCTAAAAGCGAGTGAAAGTTCTTGGTCCACTGCGACCCCGACAGCCCTCCTGACTATAGCTCAGTATTATGAGCGCCAGGAGCAAGAAGCAAAGGGACAGGAGGAGAAGAAATCGAAGGATTTAAAAACGAAGGTGATGTTAGCGCAAGTATATGGTCCGCCCCGCCGGGGTGTCAATAGAGGTAGGGGAGGATTTTATGGTCCTCCCTCGGGCCGATCTGATTTGAACAGGAATCAATGTACGTATTGTAAGCAATCGGGACACTGGGCCAGAGATTGCCCGGCGTTGCATGCTTCGCGTCAGGGACACAATCAGGGTGGCCCGAGAGGTAGAGGGGGTTTCTCGAATTTTAGAGGGAATTCTAACGATCACGCTCGTTTTGACCCTGCCGGGCAGCAACGAGATAGGCCTAATGTTTTCGATCGACAAAACCAGTATCAAGTGTCGGGGATTGACCGCTCTGGGTACCATGATTCTCAGCATGCATAGGAATGCGTTGGATGGGGGTTAGAATCAGTTGAGGTGCCGGTTGATCAGAAGGGTCCTTACGTATCAGCTGAGGTTTTGGGTTCTACTGATCAGTTCCTAGTGGATACAGGAGCGACTCGTAGTGCGCTGTCTAAACAATTGGTTCCGAGGGCTCCCCCATCTGGCTTAATGGTTACATCGGTAGGGTTCGACGGTACACTCTCCCGAAGCCCTCTTTCGCGGCCCCTCACATTTCAGGTTGATTCTTTTTCTGCACCCTGTCCGTTTTTGCTTGCCCCGAACACGCCGGACAACATTATGGGCCTTGATATGTTAAAGCACTTCAGAGCTACGATCCGCTGCTCCCCTGCTGGAGTGCGGGTGATATTAAATGACAATTACCCCCGGTCTGAACGGATGTGTGTGGTTGCAGAGGATGCTGTGTTAGCTGCCCTCCCTTGTGCTTTGTGGGCCACTTCGGATACTGATGTGGGACAGATGGTGATTCCGCCTGTTCACATTAGTGTCCAGGAGGGGGCGGTGTTACCACGCCTCCCACAGTATCGTATTTCCCAGGAGGGGGAAGAGGCTCTTATACAGATTGTGCAGGATTTGATTAAGGTGGGAGTAGTGGAGGAAGTTCCCTACAACGTCTGTAATAGCCCGATTCTACCCATTTTGAAAAAGGATACGGATGCCAAAGTCTATCGGTTTATAATTGATTTGAGAGAAGTAAACAAGATCGTGATACCTCAGTACCCAGTGGTTTCTGATATCACGACGTTGCTTACTTTGGTCCCGCCTATGGCGACCACGTTTTCAGTTATTGATTTGAAAAATGCCTTCTTTTCGATTCCTATTCATCCCGATAGCCGATACCTTTTTGGTTTCACGCTAAATAATAGGTCTTATCGATTTTGTAGAATCCCTCAGGGCTACACGGAAAGCCCTAGCATTTACAGTCAAGCTTTGAAAAGACAATTGGACTCCTTTGTTCTGCCCGAGGGTGTCGCCCTCATTCAATATGTCGATGACATCTTGCTGGCGGCCGACACTCCGGAGTTGTGTGAAACGAGTACGTTGTCTTTGCTTTCCTTTTTGGCATCCCACAATCACAAAGTATCTCGGAAAAAGTTGCAGTTCTGTAGACCAAAGGAGACTTATCTGGGTCACCTTTTGTCTAAGGAGGGGCGTGCACTCACACCAGATCGTGTCCAAGTAATTCTGGACACGCCGACGTAGTCCATGCAGAAGGACGTGCGTGCATTTTTGGGTCTTGTTTCGTTTTGTAGTCAATGGATGCTAGGGTTTTCACACATAGCCAAGCCATTGTTAGCCCTTTTGACAAAAGACACACCTATTCCGCTTCCTTGGTCAAATGAGTGTGACACTGCCTTCCAGAAATTGCGACAGGCCCTCTGTTCAGCACCAGTGTTAGGGACTCCTGATTATACAAAACCTTTTTCGCTGTATGTGCATGAGAAAGATGGATGTGCATTATCAGTTTTAGTGCAGATGCATGGCGACAAGCAGCGCCCTTGTGCATATTTTTTGGCTGTACTTGATCCTGTTGCCCGAGCATTGCCTGGTTGTTTTCGCTCGGTTGCGGCGACAGCTGTGTCAATACGCCAAAGCGAGGGAATTGTGTTATCTCATAAGCTGTTGGTATTAGTCCCCCATGCTGTTGATGCCCTGCTTAATCAGACAAAGACGCAGCATTTGACCAGCGCCCGTTTAACGGGATATGAGCTGACGCTCTTGGCTCCTCATATTACGTTAAAGAGGTGCGTAACGTTAAATCCGGCCACATTGTTGCCATACCCCGAGATTCAGTCTGAAGCACAGAAAGCACATGATTGTATTCTTGTGACTGAAGAACAAACAAAGGGTCGTATTGATCTCCAGGATACGCCCTTTCCAGATGTAGATGGAGAACTGTGGGTGGACGGGTCATGCCTGAAGCTACCAGATGGTACGACTTCAGCAGCGTATGCAATTACCACATTACAAACAATAGTGGAGACAGCACGCATACCACAGAAATCAGCTCAAGCAGCGGAACTGATAGCATTAACACGAGCATGTGAGCTCAGTACAGGATTGTGTGTGAATGTTTATACAGATAGCCGCTATGCCTTCGGAGTAGCGCACGATTTCGGCCTGCTCTGGACGGAGAGAGGGTTTTTAACGTCACATGGAGTACAAATAATGCATGGGGAGCTAGTTCACAATCTTTTAACTGCATTGACATATCCGAAGAAAATTGCCATCGTTAAATGTAGCGCCCATAGGAAAGTAGTCGATAAAGTTGGAGAAGGGAATGCGTTAGCAGACCGGGTGGCACGGGAGACTGCGATGCAGCCCGGTGCTACTGCCATGTATGTAGTGAAGTCGCAAGTAGAAAGATGGCACGATGCGAAGGAAGAAGTGCGATAAATACAGAGGACCGCTTCTGATAAAGAATGGGAGCAATGGTCCAGTGAGGGAGAATTGGATGATGAGGGTTGCTGGAGAAATAAGCAGATGGATAGATGGAAATTACCCACGGCTTTTGTACAACCTATGGTTCAGATGGCACATGGGCTAGCACATGTTGGAGCTTCCGCAATTGTAAAATTGCTTACCCAAGTCTGGGAGCATCCAGAGATTGCTAGCACGGCAAAGAGGGTGGTGCAGACCTGTATGATCTGCCTGAGGTACAACCCAGGAAAGGGTACTCGAACTCCAGCAGGAGGATTTGTAACACCTACTGCACCCTTTGAGGTTTTGCAGATGGATTACATCCAGCTTGAGCGCTGTAACAATTTGAAGTATGTTCTAGTAGTGGTTTGTGCCTTTAGCAAATGGGTTGAGGCATACCCCACGAAAGACAATACTGCAATGACTACCGCCAAGATGCTGTTGAAGGAGTTCTTCCCTCGATATGGTGTTTGTAGACTTCTGTGGAGTGATAACGGACCCCACTTTATAGCGGATGTTATAAAGTATGTTTTGAAGGGTCTGGGCATCACCCAGAAGTTCCACGCAGTGTTTCACCCTCAATCTGCGGGACTAGTCGAGAAGTATAATGGTACACTGAAGCTCAAGATCGCTAAAATCCAAGCTTCGACGTCCTTGACTTGGCCAGATGCTTTACCGCTGGCGTTATTGTCAATTAGATTGGTACCGCATTCTCGAACCGGTCTTACACCGTACGAGATTGTCTTTGGACGCCCAATGAATATTTGGGGTCCACCAAAACCTAAGACTGTGTATGATGTACCTTGTGTAATGATGAATGATTATCTGGCGCAGTTAACGGATAACTTGGTTTCTATTCATCAACAGGTCCGGGAGGTGCTCCCAGATCGGTCCACCGGTGAAGGACATAGTCTCCGGCCTGGCGACTATGTCATGGTGAAGATCTTTGACAGAACGAACAGCTTGGAGCCGAGATGGGTTGGTCCTGAGCAGGTCTTACTTGCAACGAGGACGGCTGTGCGAGTTTCCAACAGAAAGAATTGGATCCATTCCCTGCACTGCCGCAAAGTACCGCCCGGATTGGTGGAGTCTGCTGTATTGACCGATCAACGAGAAATTCTGGCTGCAGAGAAAGGCCGTGCTGGGGAACCGAACGACACTGAGGAGCTCTTTCCGGACCATGCGACTCCTGGAGGAAAGCGATATCAACTCAGGCCAAGGAAGTGAATTCTTCAGTACCGGGACATGTTGTCAGAACGGCCCTTGGGTTAGTGAAACGGAGAGCCAATGAGGCAAGGGGGGGGGGATCAGCCCTGGATTAGTGTAGCGACACCCGTCTTGGCCCGTTGGTGAAGAAATCGACCGCTGCCTAAGGGGAAGAGTTCTGACAAACTTTTAGTTTCAGGAAGATATTGATCCTTTATTCTGACATGGAGAAAAAGAAAATCCTTTGTGCAACAGGTTTTATGCTTACAGTAGCTATTGTGGGGATAACCACATGGTTTGTGGAGGATGTGACTCCTGCTCGAAAGTTACTTGTGTTGACTACTCCCGTGCCTGAGGAGCACTACTTCTATACCCTTCTGTATCAAGAATTGAAGCATCGCCAGTCTTATTTGAATAACACTTTCATCCAGATGTTGCATCATACCCACGTTGCCACGAATGCTACGAACTGTTGGATATGTGGTATGATGCCAGCTCACCAGAAGAAAGGAGGAACGCCATTCATACCTCTTCCTTTCTCTCACAATGGCTCTTGTAGAGCATGGTACACTTTGCTTTTTGCCACCCGGAAACCCACAGTGGGACGATTAATCTTCAGACTTAATAAAGAATGTCATCAGGATAAAGATGGATATCCGCAAGCGAATGGGACAATTTGGGAATGGGAAGAGTATCGACCAGACAATGAATCGATTCCCTATATTTTCACGAACACCAGAGACACTGTGGGAAAAGACAGATTTGTGATTCAAGTGGCACAAGCTCAAGCGGACCTGTGTGTCCAGAGTGTGGGTTATATTCCTGTTGGTGTTAGTGATTGCATTACCATATTAAACATCGACGGGTTGAATAACAGTACCTTTTTAGCATCCCATAATACATATTTCGTATGTGGAAATAAAGGTTATTACCGTTTGCCAGCCGGTTGGTCTGGAGTATGTTATGTAGCATTTCTATTGCCCCCTGTATTTTTGGCACCTGCATCCTATCATAAGGATTTGAAGTTGTTAAATAATGTGACTGTAAATAGGTATAAACGTACTCTATCACTTGATGATGTGGATCAGACTGATACTAGTCTGCAGCAGTATATTGATTTTAATTTAGGATTGTTTTTCTTCGTTGGAGCTGCCCTAAATAGTAGGAAAGTTCGAAGGTTAACAAGAGTGGTAGAGGCCGTGACAAACCAAACCGCTGCTGCTCTTGGGAATCTTACGGAAGAATTACAGATTACTAGAATTGTTGCATTGCAGAATCGTATGGTGCTAGATGTTATGTTAGCCGACCGAGGTGGAGCTTGTAAAATTATCGGAAGTAGTTGTTGTGTGTTCATCCCTGACCACACGCCGTCAGTTTATAATGCCATCAACAGGTTGCATAAAATTGCAGCTGAAATCCATACAGAAAACGGCACTTGGTCCTTTTCTGGATGGTTTTGGGCATTGATCACTGCTTGGGGATGGAAGGTTTTAACTGGTTTTTGTATAATTGTGGCAGTTCTGTTTTCTTGTTGCATCTGTGTCCAATGTGGTCCCTTGCTCTGTTCCTTATGTGTATCATTCTGTATTCCCGATAAGAAAGCTATTGCCGATGTCACTTATCAGAAACATTTAGCTAAAGAAGTAAAAGAAATGATGACAATTGACGTATATGATGATTATCCTAACAAACCGGATGTCTTCAGTAAATGCTGAAAGGGTCGTCTGTTGTAAATTGAAACCACGATGTGATTAAGCATTCACTAAAGACATGAATTCCCCTTTTATGACCAAGTCTCTTTCGTTATGTTGGCTAAGGTCTGGACTCCATTTTGTATTGTCATGTCTCCACGTGCTCATCACGAGAAGAGTCCTATCTTCGTGTTAGTTGCTCTTGCAATCTGCCTAGTAACAGTCTATAAATAGTTCCTTTGTCCGCCTTGCGCATGCCCAGGCTTGACCACATCTGTTATCAGTTAGTCCTTGCTTGACCATGTTTTCGCGGGCTCAAGGAGTGTGTCAGCTCCGCCCACATATTGATCTTGTATCGAAAATGTCCATAAAAGGTAACATTCCTTGCCTCATGTTGTATCCACCCACTTATGAGCCCCTCTGCTGTGTATAAAAGGGGACCGTGTACGCAAGTTCTTTGTGCTACTCTATGCAATACTGAAGGGTGTTGTATGGATTGTAGGACCACCCTTAAGGATTAATAAACTTTGTCTTTGTACTTTGCAGTTTCCGTGCCAACTTCCTTATAGATTCCATTGCAGGAGAGCGAACCCTTGTGTCCTGCGGGCCTAGCTGGGGCCTGTATTCATCAATGCTAGTGCAGGCGCTTCCTTATATGGCCACTTAGTCAATAAAGGCTCAACTGGCCAAGGTTAGCCTTATCTCCTTTAGTTTGGGGGGGGGGGGAGGGGTTATGTAGGAAGGTGGAATCGGACTATATGGTTGCCCCACTTTTTTCCTGGTGTTTTGCTGGTTTATGACTTAATTGGACTGGGATCCTGCTATTCAGGGCCCCAGTCTATCTGCTTTCTCTGTAAAATGGTTTCCATGTACATTAGGTACATATCTAATTGGTTTCTGGAGTGCCTTATAAGCCCCTAGTATATGGTATACTGTGTACCTAGGGCATAGGTACCTCAGAGGCCTACCAGGGGCTGCAGCATGTATTATTCCACCCCTGGGAAGCACTCCAAAATGGCACCACAGGTATGCTACAACAGCCTGGGTAAGGGTGTGCTTGCACCCCTTATCGTGGTATAGGCTACCTATATCCACATATATATACAGACACATATAAACCTATAAGCCACTCCTATGGCAGGCCTTAACAATCCCGAAGGCAGAGTGTTTGGTTGCCCAAGCATGAGCTGAGCCCCTCTGCAGCTTTTGGAAATACTTCCTTATGGCTGTTCTGTGATACAGCCATACCATATACTCTTAAGTGCATTATAACCTCGCGGTAAATGCTAACTTTGAAATGGCTGCATCAAAACATGTCGTGTTTGGTGTCAAATGCTTTGGAATACTACCCCCGCCAATTCTGGCGGCGGGGATGGCATTCCACCCTTCTAGAGGGAGAAACATGTTCACACTGGCTAAACCCGGTAGGACTTTCCTGAGCCCTGGCATCACAAAATGGATGCCTCTGCCACAGACACGGGTCTGGCCTCCTGCTGCTGACCGAAACTCTGGCAGGGGAGGCCTGGACAGTAGGTTTCCTGTTAAGGGGAGGTGTTACCACCTCCCCAGACAGGCAAATGCGTATTGGGGCTGGGCGGGAGCACTCTCTGGTACTTTGAAGTCCTGCACTGGGGGCACGTTTTGCTGTCCATGTGCATAGCCCAGTTCAAACCGGTTGCAGGGGCTACCTACCCCTGCTCTGGCGCGAAACTGGACAAAGGAAATGGGTGTAACCACCCCTCTTTCCAAGCCTACCCATAGGTGGGGCCTTAGAGTTAGTCCATCTCCTAAACTTACTATAAGTATAGGAAACCAGTCCCTAGGACTTTAGATTACCCTGGACGAAACTCTGCAACATATATCCTGGACCTTGGACGTTCTATCCTGACTAGAAGACTGAAGAAATCTCCCTTGGGGTCAAGGAGTGACTCCCCTGCTTGGCAGGCACCAAAGAAGCAACTGACTGGTCTGCATTGTTGAAGCTCCCGCCAGACGCCGAAGTCTTTGCATCACCAGAGGTGGATTTCTAAACTTCACCGAGGCTACCCTGAGTCCACAGCAAAGCTGAGGCCCGTGGCTATCGTGGGTGACGTGGAACCGGGACCCCTGGACAGTGTGATCTTTTGCAGCAACACTATCTTCCTGGACCTCCTCGAAGTTGTGCTTTAGGCTCTGAGTAGTCCCAGCCTTTAGCACCTCCTGCACCGAAGATAGTTGGCCTCCACTCCACGAGTAACCCGTGGGCCAGCTCCAAGTGCGACCGCTTGAGGCTCCTTTGCGATCACTAGCCCGTTGGCTAGCAGGTCCCCACAAAGGCAACTCCTTTTCTGCTTGTGCTTTTCTGGTTGCCCCAGACATGCCCTGACTTACCCTTGCCGGGGGAGTCCCTCAGACCTTGCTGGTCTGCACCGCAGTCCTTTCTCTAAATTCCAGTGACTTGCCGTTGGAAAGGCTTATTGGGTCCATTCTGGTCGCTGACACCTCAGCACTCGACAAACTTCGTGGGACAGCTCGAATTCAGCACATGAACTTCGTCGACGCCTCCTGGACCTCGTGGCTTAAGAGTCGACACCCATCAACTCACCTGAAGCACCCGACATCTGTGGGCATTGGTCCATCCTGCCTTCGGTCACTGGTAAGTGACCCAGACTCTGTCCCCTCTGCTTTCAGGTTCCTTCCATCCTAGATCCAGGCTTGGATCTCTTCGGACAGTTCTCCTCTTCACGGCAGCAGCAATTCTTTGCAGGCTTCCATTGGAATCGACGACGCGACCCGACACCAAAATACACCTATGCACCCGGCTTCCCTGGGTGAGGTAACTCGAGTCCTCCGGTGCTCCCGTGGGTGCTAGCCCTAGAACTTCCTAAGTCCAAAAGGGTTTGGTCCTGACTCGATTAGAAGTGTCCCTAATATTTAAATTTCCAACCACGACATTGCCCATAGAAGATAACGGGAACACGCGGTTGTGTTCTCACACTGCATACAGTCCCCGTGGGTCCCCTGTGTCACTACCTTGGGTGGTTCCTTGGGGTCCCAGCGATTCTACAGGCTATAGACCTAGTGTCTATTCCAGTCATGGTTCTTATACCACTTTTTTGGTATATGGTTTGGTACGCCCCTAGGGCCCAAACGTGTATTTGTGCTATTACTGATCATTGCTATCTTGTAACTTAAGTACTTCGAAGTCCAGTCTCTCAAAGAGACTAGAGGGGTGTGTGTAAACCTAAATACGTATATTTTAAATATATACCTGGTGTGGTTGTCCTTTCATTTGATCATTCAAGAGATTATAGACTGGTAAAACAAGCTGCTTTACATTCCTTCTAGACTTAGCCTGAAGGCTGCTCTCCATATTTACCAATAGGATAGCTTTCAATAAAGGTTGTCTTTAACCTATCACCATAAGGGGTTGTTTGGACTGATACAAGGTGCCCAATAGAACTAGTGGACAGCATATATCAGGCCACCTTCTCACAGGGAGGACTACAGGAAGGCTGAATTTTGGCTTACAGAAAAGAAAGTCTTATAACTTCTGTTCTGCAAACACAATTCTACTCCACCCCACTCCTTTCCGAGCTATACAATTCCAGTCCATTCCACACCACACAATGCCACGCAATTCTTTTCCACTCCATGCCACACAATTCCACTCGACTCTACTTTCACAAATCCACACAATTCCACTCCACACAACTTTCCTCCACTCCACACAATGCCATACAATTCCACTCCACTCCTCACACTGCCACACAATTCCACCCCACTTCTCTCCACACCATGCAATCACACTCCATTCCAACTAATTCCCCAAAATGTCACACAATTCCACTTCAATCCACTTTACTTCATTCCTTACAATGCCACACAATTTCATCCCATTGAACTCGACCACATTCTGTGTCTGATTCATAAAGGTAAACTTACACTTTTGTGTGAATTCACAAACTCTGTTTTAATAGTAAGTTCACAAATGGGGAAGCTCCGCAGTTGAGGGCATAGAACTCCTAACATAAAAAGATACCACATGCCTATTTTTTTATGATCGTAGTATACTTACTATTAAAATGCAGTTTTTTGAATTCCAAAATAAATGTAAACTTACACAAAAGTATAAGTTTACCTTTGTGAATCAGGCCCATAATTTCACTATACTCCACCACAACACACAATTGCGCACAACTCCACTCCACTCCACTCCACACAATAGCATATAATTCCTCTGCATTCTACAAAACACAGTGCCACACAGTTCCACTCTAGTCAATTCTACAAAATGCCACATAATTCCACGGCTAGCCACACAGTGCCACTCAAATCCATTTAAATTCCACTCCACTCAACTAAACACAATGACAAACAACTCCACACCATGTCCCTCAATGTCATATAATTGCACATCACTCCACTCAGTGCCACACAATGATATAAATTACACTCTACTCCACACAATTCCACTCCGCTCCACTGCACTCCCATGCACTCCACGCCATGTAACACAATTTCACTCAACCCGACTCCACTTCAAGTCATCATTCCAATCCATTCCACATCACACACTTCCACACAATTCCTCTCCACTCCCTGCCACATAATTCCACTCCACGTAATTCCACACCATTCCACACAGTTCTACTCCCTGCTGCACAATTCCACTGCACTCCAATCCATACAATGCTACACAGTTCCACTCCACTCTACACAATGTCACAAAATGACTCACAGCTCCTCTCCACTCCACTCCACACCATACAGTGCCACATAATTCTACTCTACTCCTCACAATGCCACACAGTTCTGCGCCACTCCACTCCACGCCACCCAATGCAACACAATCCAACTCCACGCCACACAATTCCACTCCACTCTACTCCACACAATGGCACTTAATTCACCTCCACTACACTTCACACCAGGACACACAGTTACACTTAACTCCATTCCTCATCGCACCACACTATGCCACACAATTCTACAGCAATCCATGCCATAAAATGCTAACAATTTCCACTCCACTCAACACAATACCACCCATTTTCACTCCACTCCAACCACACAACTTTACTCCACCCCACACAATGCTGCTCCCCTCCACTTCACTCCATGCCACACAATATCCCTCCATGCCACACAATTCCCATACATTCTCATCCACTCCCCACAAAAATACACAATTCCACTCCACTCCACGCAATGCCTCACAATTTTGTTCTACACCACTCAGCTTCAATCTGTGCCACGCAATTCCACTGCTCGGCATACATTTACACTCCACTCTACACCACGCTACACAAGTCTACTCCATTCCATGCCATAAAATGCTAAACATTTCTACACCACTGCTCACAATGCCATTCATTTTAACTCCAGTCTGTATCACACAAATCCACTCCCCTCCACACAGTTCTACGCCACTTCACACAAAGCCATACAATTGCACTCCACTTCATGTAACACAATTCCACTCCATTCTACCTAACTCCCTACAATGTCACACACTTCACTTTACTCTACTCCATTCCTTACAATGCCACACAATTCCACTCCACGACACACAGTGTCTGATTCACAATGGTAAATTACTTACACTTTTGTGCAAGTTTACCTTTGTTTTGTAATTCAGAAAGTCAGTTTTAATTGTAAGTTTATGAGTGCGAAGGCTCTGCAGTCTGGGGGGAACACTTTGCATATAAGAAGATACAACATGATTATCTTTTTATGTACATAGTTGCTGCCCTAACTGTGGAGTATCCACCCTCATCAACGTACCATTAAAACACAGTTTGATGAATTCCAAATTAAAAAAAGTGTACGTTCACCTTTGTGAATCAGGCCCACAATTCCACTCATGTCCACCACAACACACAAGTCCACACAACTCCACTCCACTCTATTCCACTCCACACAATGCCAAACATTTCCACTGCACTCCATGCAACACAATGCCACACAATTCCACTCTACCTAATTCCACAGTTTGCCACACAATTCCATGCCTAGCCTCACAGTCCCACTTTCATATATCCAAACTCCACTCAACTAAACACAATGTCACAAAACTCCTCCGACTTCATGCCACACAATTTCACTCCACTCATTGCACTCCATGGCCCACAATTCCCCTCCACTTCACACCACACAATGCCACATAGTTCCACTTCACTCCACTCGACTTAACACAATTTCACAAAAATCAACACCACTCCACCCCACTCAATACTATACAATTGCACTTCACGACACACAATTACACTCCCCTCCACACCACATCACGCAATTGCACACCATTCTACTCCATTCCATGAAATGCTAACAACTTCCACTCCACACAATGCCACACATTTCTACTCCACTCCACACAACTTTACTCCACTCCAATCCACAGAATGCCAAAAATTCCACTCTCCTCCACACAATCCCACACAATTCCACTAAACTTCACTCCATCCCACACAATTCCACTTCACTCCCTACAATGTCACACAATTCCACTCCACACCAATGCCACACAATTCTACTCCCCCCATGCCACACAATTCTACTCTGCTCCATGCACTAACATGCTAAATATTTCCACTCCACTCAACTTCACACAATACCACACAAATCTACTCCACTCTACCCCACTCCATGCCACTCAGTTCCACGTTATGACACACAATTCTACTTCATTCCCCATCACTTCATATAATGCCACACAGTTCCACTACAGTTCACTCCATCCCACACAATCCAACTGCATTCCACTCCACTACCCAAAATGTTGCCCAATTCTACTCCACACCAATGCCACACCATTCTACTGCACTCCATTTCACATCACACCGCTTAATGCCACACAATTCTATTCTACTCCAGGCACTAAAATGCTAAAGATTCCACTCCACTAAACACAATGCCAAACTTTTCCTCTGCAGTTCAGATCACAGAACTTCACTTCACTCCACACAATGCCTCACAGTTCTGCTCAACTCCAAATAATTCCACTCCACTTCACTCCATTCCACACAGTTCCACTCCTTTCTATCTAACTCACCACAATGTCACACTTTTCCACTTCACTTCACTCCACTCTACTCCATTCCTTACATTGCCATACAATTCAACTCCACTCAGCTCCATGACACACTGGGTCTGATTCACAAAGGTAAACTTACACTTTTGTGGAAGCTTACATTTATTTTGGAAATCACATTATCCATTTTAATAATAAGTTTACAAATACAGAGGCTCCACAATCGGGGCGGAGAGCTCCTCACATAAATAGATGCAACATGCCTATCTATATATGTGCGTAATTTTCTACCCCGACTGCAGAGTCTCTGCACTAGCAAACTTACTGTTAATATGCAGTTTTCTGAATTCCAAAATAAATGTAAATTTACACAAAAGTGTAAGTTTACCTATATGAATCAGGCCCACAATTCCACTCAACTCCACCACATGACACAATTCAACACAACTCCACTCCAAACAATGCCAGGCATGTCCAGTAAACTCAACGCAACACAGTGCCACACAATGCAACTCTACACAATTCCACAAAATTCCTCACCTAGCAAAACAGTACTACTCAAATGTATCCAAACTCCTCTCCATTCCACGCAATTAAACACAATTCCACTCGACTCCATGTCACACAGTGCTATAAATATCCACGCCTCTCCACTCTGCACTACAGAATGATATACAATTCCACTCTACTCCACACATTGCTTCACAATTCCACTCCATTACCCTCAACTCCAAACCACACAATGCAAACACAATTCCACTCCATCCCACTCCACACTGCACATTTCCACTCCACTCTATTCCATGCAACTCCACTCCGCACTACACAAGCTTAACCCACTCCACACAATTTCACTCCTCTACACTCCACTACACACAATTCTACTCCATTCCACCTAACTCTCCGACAATGTCACACAATTCCATTGCATTCAAATCCACGACACACTGGGTCTGATTCACAAAGGTAATCTTACACTTTTGTGGAACCTTACATTTATTTTGGTATTCACAAACTCCATTTTAATAATAAGTTTCCGCCCCGACTGCAGAGTCTCTGCACTAGCAAACTTACTGTTAAAATGCAGTTTTCTGAATTCCAAAATAAATATATATTTACACAAAAGTGTACGTTTACCTATATATCAGGCCCACAATTCCATTCAACTCCACCACAACACACAATTCCACTCCACTCTATGCACCACAGTGCCGCACAATTCTACTCTATTCCACACAATGCCACTCATTTCCATCCAAACTCCACTCTACACAAGCAAACACAATGCCACACAATTTCACTCCACTACACACCATGCCACACAATGCCATATAGTGTCACTCCACACTACTCATTATCAAACAATTTCACTGCACACAATTCCAGTTCAAACCATGCCACACAATGTCATACAATTCCACTCCACACCACACAATTCCACTCCATGCCACACAGTTCCACTCCACTCTGAGCCACACAATTGCACTCCACTCAATGACACACAATTCCACTCTGCTCCACACAATTCAACTCCCTCACAATGCCAAATAGTGTCACTCCACTCCATACCACTCAATTCCAATCTACTCCCACTTCATGCCACTTAATTCCACTTCTCTTCACTCCACACAATTCTACTCCATGCTACACAATGCCACCCAGTGCAACTCCATCCCACACAATTCCATTCCATGCCACACAATGCCATTTCACACTACCCAATGCCACGTATTGCCACCCTGCACCAGTCCACTCCATGCCACACAATGCCACTCCAAAACATGGCTCGCAATACCACTACACCCTATTCCACCCTACTCCCACCACACAGTTCCACATCACCCAACTCCACACAAAGCCACACAATTCCACTCAACTGCACTAGAACACACAATACCACAAAATTCCACTCAACGCAAGACATAGTCATGCAATTTCAGTTGATTCAATAGAGTGCCACACAATTCCACTATCCAAAGTCACACAATTTAATTCCACACCATCCCACTCCACTCCATGCCACACAAATCCTATCCACTTCAAGCTTCACAATTCCATATATTCCACACAATTTTACCCCACTCCATGCCTAACAATGGCACAAATTTGACTCAACAAAACTTCACACAAAGCCACACAATTCCAATCCACTCCACACAATTCCACTGCACTCCCCACAGTGCCATACAATTCCACTCCATTAAAACACAGTGCCACACAATTCCACTCCATACCACAAAATTCCACTCCATGCCTCACATGCCACTCTGCACCATACAATGCCACTACATGCCACACAATGCCACTCCTCTCCATGACACTCAGTATCATTCCACTACTCTCCATGACACTCATTACCATTCCTCTCCTCTCCATGACACACAATGCCACTCAACACAATACAATGTCACTCCTCACCATGCTGCTCCACTCCGGCAACAACTATTGGTCTTGCCAATGCTTGTTTCTTTTAAGCTAAGCACTCCATGAGAGTACATGTGTTTTCCAGCTGTCTCCTTCATGTTTTTCTCTTGGCCCCTCCACCGCACTCCATGTTAATCTTGCCTGTGTGCTTCTCCCCTAAGCCGCTCTATGTTGTTCCTGCCCTTGTGTACTTCTCCCCACGTTGCTTTTTCCCCAGTGAGCTGCTACCTGTTCCAAGGTGTGCTTTCTCTCACCCACTTGCTTCTCACCCGTCCTCTGTGATCCTTCCGCCCACCAGTGCCTTCTGTGTTGTTTCCACCCCCGCTCTCTTTGTTGCTTACATGCCCTACTTTTTTTTTTATGTATTGGCGCTAACGTTTTAAAAATTTATCAGCCCAACTTAAATCAGTAAATAAATGGAAAAAAACTGCACATTTTTTTGGAACATGTATGTGTGATGCACACCTCTACAATATAACACACCCACTGCACCTGCAATACAACCTTTTGTGTTTTGTTTTCTCTTTAGTCACGCAGCACAGCATCACTAAAAACAATTGGCAAAGTCAATAGTACCGAAAGACAAGCCAGATTCGATTTGCCAATGCTTGTTTCAAATGGCCCTTGCTAAAAATCCTTGGTTTTTATGTTATGTTATGTTACATAATTTTATAGCGCGCACAGATACTCACGAGTATCCCGGCGCGGAGCCTAGCGGGGAAGGAGATGGAGTACTAGCAGGAGAATAGATGAGTTTTCAGTTTTCTCCTAAACATAGCAGGGTCCTGGATAGTGTGTAAAGCAAGAGGAAGGGCGTTCCAGGCAGCCGCCACCTTCACCGTAAAAGAACTGCCCCCTATTCTCTGAAACTTGAAGCGAGGGATCAGAGCAGAGCAAAGGGACGAGGACCGCAAAGGACGTGCAAGAACATAAAAAGAAAAGCGCCTCTGTAAATAGAGAGGACCACGATCATGCAGGGCGCGGTGGGCCAAAATCAAGGATTTAAATTTAACTCGCTCCAACATGGGGAGCCAGTGAAGGGAGCGTAGCTGTTGCCGGACACTGTTTCTAGCCGGAATGTCCAACAAAACTCCGGCTGCTGTATTCTGAACCACCCGCAGTTTTTTCAGCAGGTACCCAGGAACACCAGCATAGAGAGCATTCTCATACTCCAACCTAGACAGGATCAGCGCACAGGCAACAGTTTTCCTCGCTGCTAGATGGAGGAGGGGGAAAAAATCTTCTGGGGTTTTTAAGCAGGCCAAAACAACATCCAGACAGCTTGTTGATGTGTGTCGAGAAGTAAAGACGTTCATCAAACCACACCCCCAAGTTTTCTGCTGCATTCCCTGATGAGGTGGGTGAAGGAAACTCAGGAGGTCAGAGCTGCTCTCTAAAATGAAGGGGAAATTTGCAAAAGAGCAGAACCTCCGATTTTACTTCATTGCATTTAAGCTGTGCCTCAGCCACACGGGGTTCGGCAGACAAACTTGTGAAAATTTCAATATTTTACGATCGAACTTTAGAAAATGTGTGATGCTTCCTCTGGGTTTCGTTAGACATTGGGAGGACGGAGAACCGACCACTAAGATCAACAACTGACCACACACCCACACACAACACACATGCATGAGCACACACACACAACCTTCCCCCTCCACCCCCACCCCCCAGCCGTACAAGCGACGGACAGCAGGCCCTGAAGTTCGTAAATACACTTTTATTGTTTCTAGTTATTTCAAACCATAACAATTTAGCACAGACATTTACAGTGATTAAAACAAAGCCGAGTAAATGATGTCCCAGTTGAACAATGTGTGTATACCTTGAAGAGTTGGAATGCATTGTTGGAGCCCTTCAGGACACCCTGTAAACTCTATGGGGCATATTATCAAGCGGCAGCGATAATTATCGCTGGCCGCGCACAGCATGAAATTTTTTTTCGCCGGCTATCGCTGGAAAGTATCGTCATGCTAGCCCTGTATTAACAACGCATAGCGCAATGGCGATAATTATTCTAGCGATAGCGGTGTTTTCCATGGAACATCACTGGTTTTCCAGCGATGTTCCATGCAAAACGGCGATAACCTTGCTGATACGACCCTGATGAAGGGTAAGTATTTCCCTTCTGTTGTGGTCACGGGCCACCCAAACACTGCTTATCTAAAAATAACGAACACGGTTGTGAAACAAAGGTCTTACGTTGAAGTGGCACTTTTATTCATTAAGTCATTACCACAGCGAAAGAAATATATTCATCAATTCATTAGCTCAGAAATAACATCAAAATCATAATTTAAATCCGTCAGAAATAGCAACACAAAATACATTTTAATAAACTTGCAAGTGCCTAGAAGGCAAACCTGACATGAGAAAACTTAACCATCAAGTGTCATAGGTATTAAGGTAAATTAATTGCAAGGAATTGGGTGAGGATGAGAAACCTAGCATATGAGAAGAGGCTAAAAAGAGGAAAAAATGTTTATCTAGATTGGGCTGTACCACCTGAGAGTAGGCTTCCTAAGCCCAGTGCAGATTTACATCCGGCCGGGAACCCACAGCGTGCATGGCACTGCAGAAGAGTTCTGGGGCAAAACTAGGGTGCAGGTCTAAAATACCTGTTTAATGTGGAACTGTTAAACCACATTGACGTAGGTGCTAGACCCACATCGACGTAGGTGCTTGACCCACATCGACGTAGGTGCTTGACCCACATTGACGTAGGTGCTTGACCTCACGCCTACAGTTATGCTGCTAAAACCCTGAGAACACAGAAGTGGTATCATAAGAACACAGAAGTGGTATCACAGTGGGCTAGGTGTGTGGTCGGGTGGTCGGCAAAGCTTGACCGCAAATTATAAACAAAGAACATTTTTAGCGTAAGTTTCTCTGAAAATATATATGAAAGTGGATCTTGAAACAGGTGCTGTCTTGGGTTTTGTTTAAGCAAGCTTGGGAAGTTTCATAATATAAAAATGAAGCAAGCAATACTTATGAAATGTCGAGGATGTACCAGCTGGTCCTGCGTGTGGGTGAGATATGCTATTCTTGTAACTGTGGACGTTTCTGTGGTCGCCCGAGTTGCCTCGCAGTGTAGGGCACAAGAGAAATGTATGTTCAAGAATATAGGGGCCTAGTAGACTTTATTATTGAAGATGATGACATGAGGCAGGGGGCTTTGGGCTTAGGCCTATATGCAGATGTGTCAAGGGATGTGTGAGCTATCACTAACTGACTGTGTATGGTAAAAATCATCAAGATAGCACATTTCCAGGTTTTAGCTGGTGGGGCCTATACAGGGACCTTCATGCTGCATGGGTCGAGCAGAATGTTATGTTGGGAATTTATATGGTAAAACGTGACCCTGCATCAACCCTGTGGTCGTATCAGCATAATCCACCCCCAATGTTAAATACACGTAAGTCAGCAGTTTAGCAGATGTTAGTTTTTGGCGAAAACCACGGTTTTCGCCAAAAATGAATGTCTGCTAAAATGTGTGGGCCTCCTTGTAAATATCGCGATGTGCACACCAGCGATAATTTACATGCAGTATTGCCCAATGTCGCCCACTTTGCATCTTATTAGAGATGCAAAGCGAGGCGTTGGGAAAACTAGTGCTAACATGCGCTAATGCATGTTAGCACCAACTTGTAAATAGGGCGATAGTTTTATCTCTGCTTTTTTGTTTTTTAAAGCCCGAAAAGCGGAGATAAGGCCCTTGATAATATGCCCCTATGACTTTTAGTTATCCTATTCCGAGTCACAAAGACCGATAGATTGTTGCACAACCAGAATACAAAAGTCTTAAAAAGAAAAAAACAAGTATTTTATGTAGGAGAAGCTGACACCTGTACCGTACAATTTACACCTTAGTTGGGGTGGTGCACGGAATTATGAGCCCCCCTGATTCCCTCCTCCTTCACCACTCCTGTAACCTAAACACTTGTCTTAGAACTGACCCACGCTGTCTGTGTGTGCAGTTAACTCTGCCACTGCACGCACTGCTGTCCACACCCACGTTGTCTTTGTGTTCAGTTAACTCTGGGCACTGCACGCACTGCTGTCCACACCCACGCTGTCTGTGTGCAGTTAACTCTGGCACTGCATACACTGCGGTCCACACCCACACTGTCAGCAAGTTTCTTCAAAGAGTCTTGTCTTTGTCTGTCAAGTACCTTCTTATAGTGATGAGTTTTGTTTGCCTGCCGAGGCGGTTGCCTCCTGACCGTGAAGAGTCTTGGATGCCTGCCGAGGCAGTTGCCTTCTCACAGTGATGAGATTTTGGAGCCGAGGCGGTAGCCTCATTGCTTCACATTTATTTTGAGTTTTTTTTGTTTTTTTTAGTCGCTGTTTCCAGTTCCCAAGGTCATCGCTGTAATGGGATGCGGGTAGCGGTCAAATGGGTTTGCGGAGGTGTCGGCAAGTTTCCTGATCAGTGGGTTTTCTTTTTGATCCAATCCTTTGTAGAAATTCTTGTTGAGTTTGCGGAGATGGTCGTCCAGCATCTCAACGCCTAGGTCTCTATGAAGGTCTGCTGTTCTTGTGAAGCTAGGAGCCCCTACTGCAATACGTAAGGCCTTGCTCTGTACTTTCTGCAAGTCTTGCCGATACTTTGGATGGCAGCCACTCCAAACTGGCGAAGCATACGTCATTGTTGGTCGAATTATTGCGGTGATTGCTCGCACCTTGCTCTGCATGGGCATCGACTTGGTCTTCAGGAGTGGGTACAATGCAGCTAGTTTGGTTGTTGCTTTCTGGCAGGTCTTCTCGACGTGGTTTCTCCAGCTGAGTTTAGAGTCCAGAGTCACCCCTAGGTAGGAGATGTTTCTTTCCCATTTGATCTCCTCTCCATTGAGAAGGATCTGTGGATGCTTCCTGTTCAGCTTTCTGGTGAATAATGTTGCTGTGGTTTTGCCAGTGTTCAGGGTTATCTGCCAGTCGCTGTACCATTCAGAGAGTCTGCTGAGGGATGCCTCAAGGTTCTTAGCCACTTCTACTTTGCTGAAGGATTGGGAGATGACTGCAACATCAGCGGCGTAAAGAGCAAGATTAGTCTTCTTTAAGTCTGTGGTGACATCGTTGGTAAATATATATATTTTTTTAATAGTTATTTATTTATTAATTTATAGAGCGCCTGGTTACACCAATGTGTCCCCCCGCGCTGAGACACCTAAAAGAGTAGACAGCTGTACCTACATGGCTGCCATAGCTGTTCATTATTCTATTTTGTGAACAGCCATGTCTTCAGATTTCTGCGGAAGGTTCTGTTATCATGGTAATTGGCAAGGTGTTCCATAGTTTAGCTGCCAGGTACCTGAAGGAGCGGGCCCCCAGTCTGGCTCTAAATATTCTAGGGACAGTCAGCAAGGCCATATCCATGGATCGTAAGTTACGTCCAGGGATATATCTTGTCAGTAGTGTTTGAAGGTATCGAGGAATTTTGTGTGCGAGTATGCGATGACAGTAACACATTGCCTTAAATATGATTCTCTTCTCCACTGGCAGCCAGTGTAGGGTAGGTAAGGCCTTCTTTATATTCGTTCTCCTTGGGAGGTTGAGGACCATGCGCACCGCTGCATTCTTTTGAACCCCTTTGTAATTTAGTTGGTCCTTTTTTGGAGGCACCCAGATATAGTACGTTTCCATGGTCTAGTTGTGAGGTGATTACTGCATGAACTATGGTTCTCCTGGCTTTGGATGGTAGCAGATCTATAACTTTCCTCAGGGTTTTCATTGTCCCGTAGCACTTCCCCACAACCTTATGGATCTGGCTGTCGAAAGACAGTTTGGAGTCGACCCAGATTCCAAGATTCTTTACTTCCGTTTTAGGGAGGGGGACTTGTCCCAGTGTTTCAGGCCATCACGCAGATGACCATATGGTGGGTGTCTTTCCTACAACTAATACCTCGGTCTTATTCCCGTTTAGCTTGAGGAAGTGGTTTGTCATCCAGACTGCAACCTCCTCTAAGCATTTTGTAAAGCGGATCGCTGCCTGCTCTCTATTTTGGGATAACATAACGATTAGTTGCGTATCGTCCGCATAAGATACGATCGATACCTCATGTTTCTCTACACAATCTGCTAGTGGTCCCACATACATATTGAAGAGGGTGGGGCTCGGAATTGATCCCTGTGGGGCCCCTTGGAGTAAAGGGTGGCTGTCAGACATATGTGATAGATGGGAAACTTGAAAGCTCCGTTCGGATAGAAAAGAAGTCAGCCATTTAAGGGCATTGCTCCTGATGCCACAAGCCTCAAGTCTATGCAGTAACAAAGGGTGTGAGACGGTGTCAAACGCCACGCTGAGGTCCAACAGGATCAGCGCAGCTGTCTTCCCTTCATCCGCATATTTTCTTAAGGTCTCAGTCGCCATTAGTAGTGCTGATTCTGTGGAGTGTGCCTTTCTAAAACCTGACTGAGAGGGGTGAAATAGGTCGTTAGTGTTAATGTGATCCACCAGTTGTTTATTAGTGATCTTTTCTGCGATTTTTGCCATAAATGGAAGTAATGAGATGGGGCGTAGGTTATCTAGTACCGTGAAATCAAGCAAGGGTTTTTTCCTAAGTGGTTTAACGATGGCCTGTTTCCATCTAACTGGAACTGTCCCCGTCTGGAAGGAGCGGAGAATGAGTTCGGAGATGTACAGCAAGATCATATCTATCCCTTCCCTTACTCTTTCTGGTCGTGCCGGGTCCAAAGGTGAGCCCGATTTTATTCCTTTAGCTGTGGCTATTAGTTCCACCCTCTCCTGTATTTTAAATTCATTCAGTGTTACTCCGACAAACTTCCTATAGTTAATAGCGGGCTGATTGCTGCCCAGCTGTGCCTCAGTTGGAAAGGACGCGTATATCTTAGTTACTTTGTTTGCAAAGAAGTCAGCCACTTCATTGCAGATCTCTTTAGAGGAAGTAGTAACTCTTTTTTCATCTTGGTTTTCGAGGGACTTCAAGATTGTGAACATTTCTTTATGAGAGTTGTTGGCTTTTTCTATTTTGTCCGTATAGAATTCACATCTAGTTTTTTTAATCAGAGAGCGATAAACTTTTAGTTCCTTATTGTATTCTTCTTTTGACCTATTACAATAGGTTTTCCTCCATATTCGTTCTGCTTTTTTACATCTTCTTTTTTGCCTTTAATAGTTCATCATTGAACCATGGTGCTGTTACCTTCGCTCTCTTGGGGGTTCTTGTGCTCAAAGGTGCAACTTCGTCTAGTGCATTAGTGATCCACGCCTCTATCTGATCATTGGCTATGTTAATATTATTGTCTAGCGCTAGCTTCTGCTCCCCCAGAGCTTGCGTAAAGGATGTGGGGTTAAATTTATTCCACTTTCTAGTGGTGATTACCTCTTTGGAAAGCTGAGCGCTCCTCCTGCACGGTGGAACTGTGAACGGGACTACATAGTGATCTGACCATGGGACTGGCCAGGGTACTCCTATTTTTACCTCATCTGAGTTTGTGAAAATAGGATCTAAAATGTGTCCTCCAGACTAGCCACAAACTGCGCTATCTGGCCAGGTGGGCGATAGATAAGGAAACCGGTCATAGTGTTGCCCTCTACAGTGGACAGAGTGAAGAAGAATACCTCACAGTTGTCTAGGCCTGCTTGTTTGACCTCGCATTTCATGTCTTCTTTATAGATTATGGCGATCCCCCCGCCTCTTTGGCCCTCTCTGTCCTGCCTTACTATGAGATAGTCAGTCGGGATTGCATCTATTACATCAGGGGTCGAATTTTAAGCCATGTCTCGGTCAAAAACAATGCATCAATCGATTTTTCACTGAGGAGATCGTAGATCTCATGCTTATGTTTGGCCATTGATCTACAGTTTAATAGAGCCAGCTGTATTTTAGATTCCTTGTTAGTAGGTGTACTACATAGGAGTGTTGCTTTACAGTGTATACATGTTGATGCCATGTTATCGACATTCATGCTATGTTTGCATACAGTGCTGGCAGATGTGCGCAATCCGAGTAATTCCTCTTTGGAGTACTTAATCCTTACTTCACTCCTTATTGCACCAGTGTTTCTGGCCCCAGTTCCCGTTCGGGCGCAGATGGGCTTGCCTTAGGCGCGCCAGCAGTGCCCCGCTGCGCGCGTCCGCTGCGCGGTCGCGAGCACTTTGGTCTTTAGTAGGTAGTCAGGCGGAAGGCACGCCTCTGCCCGCTAGACTGGAAGTGATGTTTCCTGACACACTCTGCCTCGCCCTCCACACAAACGGCACACAGCCGGGATGGACTGGGGCGGGCAGTAAACGCGGTAAGCTTGTAAATTGCCAATTACACGGTATATTTGTGCAAAATAAGCAAGGGCTCGTACAATTTTAAAATCACAGTTAAAACCAGTACAGGATTACAAGTTGTTTTAAAAAAAAGATACAGGTAAAAGAATATTACGGACATATAGCGCACACTCGGCAGTCTCACCTCGACTGTCTCTGCGCGGTCGCGAGCACATTGGTCTTTAGTAGGTAGTCAGGCGGAAGGCACGCATCTGCCCGCTAGACCGGAAGTGATGTTTCCTGACACGCTCTGCCCCGCCCTCCACACAAACGGCACACAGCCGGGATGGATTGGGGCGGGCAGTAAACGCGGTAAGCGTGTACATTGCCAATTACACTGTATATTTGTGCAAAATAAGCAAGGGCTTGTACAATTTTAAAATCACAGTTAAAACCAGTACAGGATTACAAGTTGTTTTTAAAAAAAGATACAGGTAAAAGAATATTACGGACATATAGCGCACACTCGGCAGTCTCACCTTGAGTGTCTCTGCGCGCCCGCAATCACTTCGGTCTCTAGTAGGCAGTCAGGCGGAAGGCATGCCTCTGCCCGCTAGACCGGAAGTGATGTTTCCTGACACGCTCTGCCCCGCCCTCCACACAAACGGCACACAGCCGGGATGGACCGGGGCGGGCAGTAAAACCGGTAAGCTTGTAAATTGCCAATTACACGGTATATTTGTGCAAAATAAGCAAGGGCTCGTACAATTTTAAAATCACAGTTAAAACCAGTACAGGATTACAAGTTGTTTTTAAAAAAAGATACAGGTAAAAGAATATTACGGACATATAGCGCACACTCGGCAGTCTCACCTCGAGTGTTTCTGAGAGAGGAAAGGTCCTAGAATTGATCCCTGAAGGCACTCCAGTGAGAATAGGGCGTGATGTTGAGCATTCTTCTTGTACTGCCACGTGGAAGGTCATTTCTAACAAGTAGCTAGACAGCAGCTTAACCAGGTAACTTAGAAACTTGAGCTTGATGAGTTTGTAAAGCAGTCCCTTGTGCCATACTTGGTCAAATGCTTTGGCTATATCCAGAAAGACTACTCCAGTAGACTTGTGGATGTTGAATCCACAGCTGATGATGTCCACAACTATGAGAAGTTGGTGGTTTGTTGAGTGGTCTTTCCGTAACCCAAACTGTTCTTTGGAAAAGAGGTTTTCACTTGATGCAAAGTCAATGAGACGAGCGAGAATAACTTTTTCGAAGAGCTTCTATAGGCCTGATAGCAGGCTTATGGGGCGGTATTTTGCAGGGTCTCATAGTGGTTTTCCAGCCTTAGGGAAAACAATGACTCTTGCTTCTTTCCAAACCTTGGGGAAGTACTGGTGCTGCATACACGCATTGAATATCTCTGCAAGTCGGTCCACTGCAGCATCTGGGAGCATCTTGATGGCTTGGTTTGTTACTCTATCCTTTCCTGGAGCCTTGCCATTTTTTTGTTTCTTTACCAGGGCTAGGACTTCATCTGTTGAGCATTCCTCAATGGTTGCAGCTTCTGTTTCTGGCGGGTGCTCCAGGTGGTGCTTAGTGACCCTGTGCTCAACTTCTGCTGCCAGTTTGCTTGCCTGGTTAGGCCTGAAGGATGCCTCCAGCGTCTCAGCGAAGACCTCAGCCTTGTCCCTGTTGCTGCATGCCAGGTGTGTCTTTCCTTGTATGGGTGGGTTTGGTTCTTTCTTTCCAGTCAAGCGTTGGGTCATTTTCCAGAGAGAATTGTCAGAGTCCTTCAGGTTGGCTATGGCTGCTTCCCATTTTTCACCTCTGTGCTGGCTTATTTGCATCTTCAGCTGTCGTGTCAGTTCATTGTACTTCTTCAGCAGATCAGGGGTGCGGTACTTTTGCCACTCTCTCCGGGCTCTGTTCTTGTCAGCTATCGACTTTTTTATGCCATTCGGGAGGTCGTAGATGGATCCGCGTTTGGGTTTCTGCCGGGGAATGCTGCGTTCAATATCAGTGTGGACTGCAGCTGTGAAGTGGTGAACCGCCTGGTCAATGTCTTCAATGCAGCGTAAGGAGCCAGGGACAAGTGTCTCCTCCAGGCTTCTCTTGTACAGGCTCCAGTCTGCCTTCTTGTAGTTGTGCCTGGTGCCCTGTTGGTTTTCACTCACATCTCCAACTGTGATCAATACTGGGCTGTGATCGGATGTCAGTGCTGTCAAAGTCTCTAGCTCCATAAAATGTGATAGATTCTTCATGACAACTATGTCCAGAACATCGGGATTGTACCGTGCAGCACCTGGGTAATGTGTTGGGCAAGTTGGGCAGCCACTACAAAGTCCTTCTTCCTTGAGTGGGAAAGTAGAGTGTGTCCTTTCCTGTTTGCAGTGCGAGAGTTCCAGCACTGGTGCTTAGCATTGAGGTCTCCTCCAATTAAAGTTGGGATGTTGGGGTCCAGTAAGGCATCTAGGTCTTTTGGGTGTAGCTTCTCTGGGGGTGAGTAGGCAGCAATCAACAGTAGAGGGCCTGCTGGTGTTTGGATCTGTATACCAGTTGCTTCGATAATCCCCACTGGTGGTAGTGCGATCTCGTGGTGCTTCACTTTTGTGCTGACAATTACTGCTGTTCCTCCGTGGTGCGATCTGTGCGGTACACCCTGTGGTTTGCAAGGTTAAGCTTCTGGCTTCCTTGGAGATGGGTCTCCGAGATAAGCGCTATACTCACATCCTTAGTTTCCATCAGGTGTAGGAGTTCATCTGTTTTCTTCTGAATGCTGCTAGCATTCCACATCAAGAAGAGGGAGTTTCTTTTAGTTTTTGCTGCCATGGGAGTTGTTTTCTTCACCTGGGAAAAGTCAGACGATGAGGTTCGCCACCATTGTCACCACAGGGTGGATGTCCATGTCTGCGACTACTTTCGCAACCTGCACAATGAGTTCCTGCCAGTTGATGGCTGAGCCTATTTCACAGGATGGTCCCGGTGCGGTTGTTGGAGGTGGGCTGACTCTGCAACTCTTCTGGGTTTTATCTTGTCTCTCTACCCTCTCATGCCTCCCATTGGCCAGTATCGCTGCCTGCGGCCTTGTAACTCAAGCCTTCATCGCCGCCTGTCTCCGCCCCCAGCCCTAGAAGAGGGTTGCAGAACCGCCCTCCCGCCCAAAGGAAAAAATATGGCAATATTTGGTGTTTAGTGGAGTTATGACAACTTTTGGCCCCGGTGTCGCTGCACCATTCAAAGAATGACCCTGATGCCTGAAAGATAACTGTACTTGTGACTGCCTGTTTAGTAGTAAAATATGGCAATGTTTGGTTTTTAGTGGAGTTATGGCAACCTTTGGCCACAGTGTCACTGCACCTGCTGCATCATGTAAATCATGCCCCTTTTAAATGCAAGTTAACAGCAATAACGACTGCCTGTATAGTAGTCAAATTTAGCAATATTAGGGGTTTAGAGGAGTTCTGACAAGTTTTGGGCCCAGTGCCACTGCACCTGCTGCTCCATTAAAATCATGACCCTGTTGTCTGGAAGGTAACTGCACTTGTGACTGCCTGTTTAGTAGTAAAATATAGCATAGTTCTTTTATATAAACTTTATTTTTAAGCATAAAAGTAATGTTTATTGAGGGTAATATGCATTTACATTGGAAAAGATAATCATTACGCATATAACCATAAATATTAAATAGAAAAAAATTAGAAAGTAAAAGAAGAAATAAGCGGGAAGAACCTCCCTAAAGGAAAAATGCAGACAAGGGAGCAAACAGCACTTCTGGTGTCGTGATGTATTCTGTAAGGCTGCCCGGGGGGGGGGGCCGCCTTAGTGCCACAGGAAGGCACAGGGGTGAGAGGTCTAGTCCCTGGGTCCGCCAGGGGAGACCCCACCAGATGGCTACTTCCGGAGGGGGTGGGAAGGGGACAGGGGTATTTATACTGTCTCCGCCCCTTCCTCTGCCTCTTGTCCCTCTTGTTCGCCTTGCTGCAGGTCGCAGCCTGATCATCGTGCGCCCCGCTGCCTCAAACAATATCGCGGTGAGTTTGCCGGTATCGCCCCCCTCGCCCTGGCCCGGTCCCTGAGCAGCACCAGGCACCAGGCGACGGGGCCCTGTGGTCGGTGTACCACGGGAAGGGGGGGGTCCGTGCTCGGCGCCAGGCGTCGGCCATGCAGTCGCGTGTGTGGTGTGGGCTCAATGGTTCAGCAATGGTAGCCGCTTTAACCAGCCCTTAGATCACGGTCGCCCGGGCATGTATACGTAACACCTCTTTGTCGCCCACCTCGCCATTGATCGTCGCACGTCGGGAAAGCGGTGGACATCGGAGGGCAGAGGCCGGCGGGCCGCATGTTGTGAGGTGAGCGTAGGGCAAGAGTGTTTGGGGCGCTAAAGCCCCTGCACGGCGCCCCACGATGTCCACATAGAAATAAGAATTTCTCCCCGGTGGGAGGCCTCGGGCACCGGGCGGGTCACTCGGGTCTGGAGCCTGTTGTACCGCGGTATTTGCAGTAGTTCATCCGCTTCCCCGAGGGCCGTCTTCTCTGCAGGGGAGCACTTGAGCGCGTTGTAGTCTAGCTCAGTGGGTTAACGCGTTACGGGTTTTCTTCCTCTATATTGTTGTACCGTCGCATTGCATGCGGGGAATGGGAAGAGCGAAACCACAAGTCACTGATTAGAAAGGGCTACTGGTGAAAGTGGTGGTGCGGCCATTGTGAGCAGGGCAGCCACAGTACCATCTATCAAAACAGGTTCAACCCCTCGTCACCTCTAGAAATTGCAAAGCTAAAGAGGGAAATTAAAAACAAATAATAATTGGGGCTATATTTTCGAGAGAGGCTGTGGTGTAACCTCAAGAGCAGCCGACTTTGGGCCCGGTGAATGAGGTTTGAGTCCTGCCACCGCAAGCATAACAAATACTTCGCTTAAATGGTCGAGCGCTCGCTTAGCATGCGAGAGGTAGCGAGATCGATGCCCGTATTCGCTATTCTAAAATTTGCATAAATCGCGCGAAAGGGTAGCGGGATCAATGCCCGCACCCTCCCACTTTTAACTGTAATCCTCCGGATGGGGCCGGCCTTGTAGCTATTTTCCCTTCCTGCGATCCCGGGCTAATTATTCACCCTCCCCCCCGTGCCTCGCAGCGGCATCAATGCCCGCACCCGGGCTATTTATTCACCCCCCCGTGCCTCGAGTCTGGGGGGCGGCACCTGAACTGCGGCGCCGAGGGGAATATAAGGTTATCGCCCCCCCCCTCCCATCGGCTACGAGGCCGGTGGGGTCGGGAGGGGGGCGCATGCAGTGGGCGGCGCGCTAATGGGCAGCGCGTGCGTTGTCGTGGGGGGGGGCTGAGGCGAGCGGGGCCAAGGGGTAGCCGTGGTAACCTGCGAGTTTAGGGTAATCAGTTCCGGCCCACGGGATCGCGTCCGCATTGCGGCCAGGTCTAAACCCCCCGCACCTCAATGGATAATCGGGGGCGGTGCTCGGGTTATCTGGTTCACTCGCTAACGTACTATCGTAATTTGAATTACGCGCCCAGTACCTGGATGTATAACGTAAATAGGGCACTCATGTAAAGTGCTCAAATACCTTCGGGTCGATCGCGCGCTACATAAGTATGCAACAGGTAATGGTGGCTGCCTATATAGGCAGTTCCATGATACCAGTGCATGCATTGCTCGCAGGTTTTTGCGGGACTTGTGAACGAAGCGCCCAGTGCCTAGATGTGTAAGGTAAATACGGCACTCATGTAAAGCGCTCCAATACCTTCGGGTCGAGCTCGCGCTATGTAATTATGCAATGAGATTGGTAACGGGGCTGCCTGGGTCCAACAGGTAATCGTGCTGCCTATATAGGAAAATCCATGATACCAGTGCATGCATTGCTCGCAGGTTTTGCTCCAATACACTCGATCTCGTAATATTGTACTTGTCTTTATTGGTGCTGAAGGGAGCGGGCGGCTGTATTAGTGCGCCGGGACACCATAAGGGGAGCGCAGCGCTTGCGTATTATCACACAGATGGCAGGCATTTGTTAATATCGCCGCCATATGGCGAGAACGCGGGCTGCAAGCCGTGAGGTCGCGCCACCATCCTCGGTGATTCCGGCCAGTACGACACCCCCTACGATTGAATGGGTTATGTGGGCGGTGCTCGTGCACCATCAGGCGAACACTACTCCCGGCGCTTGGTCTCTGGTGCGCCACTGCCCCCACAGCGCCCAGACCCCTCCGCGGCGGGAATCGGTGAGGTGCACAGCGGCTCCCGCGCTGCTCCTGATCCGTCTCCGGTGCACCACTGCCCCCGACCCCACTCCGCTCCAAGATAATAGGATAACCCCTACTCTGCTGAGAGAGGTCCTCAGTAGAGCGCTCCAATACCTTCGGGTCGATTTCGCGCTTTTTAAGCACGCACAATAAGAACCCTTCTGTCATCTTGTCAAAGAAAAGGGCAGGATTTGTAGGCTGCAGGCCTCTTTGTGATAGGGATCTGCGCCAGGGTTGATTCCAGGGTCGCGGTGGCGGCCCGCACCGCGGTTCTCCGCGGCTCGATTCCAGTGCTGCGTGAGACATCCCTCTCCCTGTATGTTGGGTCAAAAGGGGCTCTCCCTTCCCCCTAACATCTGGCCCTCTTGTCTGGGTGAACCCCCGGTCCCCAAGACCGAGATCAAGAGCCTGGGAATCTGGCTAGAAAAAGACCTGTCCTTCAAGACCCAAGCCAAAAAAATCGCTGGGACTTGCTTCGGGCTCCTTAAATCTATCAGGAAAATTCTGCCCCTGCTCCCTCTCGTCTCCCAGAAATTGCTCATCCAAGGCCTCATCCTTTCGAGGCTGAACTATAGCAACGCCATCTATCTGGGTGCCCCCGAAGCAACCTTCAACAAACTGCAAAGGATACAAAACGCTGCAGCCCGGCTTCTTACTAACACTCCGGCTAGATCCTCGGCCAAACCAGCTCTGAAGCACCTTTACTGGCTCCCAGGGAGAGAGCGAGTCAAATTTAAGGCTCTCTGTCTGTCCCACAAACTCCTGCTGGACAGAGGCCCCCCCATTCTCCAAAAATTCATCAGGCCCTACAAAGCCACAAGATCCCTTCGCTCTGACCATGAACACCTTATCACTATTCTCAGAGTGAAGAAGGCACGCACTGGCGGACGGCGTTTTTCTGTGAACGCAGCCCGATTGTGGAACGCCCTCCCCCGTAATCTTAGGATGGAACCAGACTACCTCCGGTTCAGAAAACTTCTGAAAACACACCTATTCCCCTGATCCCCGTTTTTTTTCTTTTTTTCTCTTCTCTCCCTCACACTTCACCCTCTCGACTGTCCTGGTCTTAGCGCTGGGATACTTACGGGTTACTATGCGCTCTACAAAACCCTACTATTATTATTATTATTATTATGTGTATGCGTTGTTCACAAGATTTCGCTCGTGCCCATATTTGCGCACATTAGACGATTCCGGACATTACGACACCCCCCTGCACCTCAATGTGAATCTGGCACGGCGCTCGTGTCCGGCTCTCCAATACGTTAGCGCGCATTCATGTTTTAATGTCGTGCCCAAACGGTTAAGGCGATAGACTAGAAATCGATTGGGGTTTCCCCGCGCAGTTTCGGATCCTGCCGCGTAAGGGTAGTCTGAGGTATTGACAAGACAATGAGGGAACATCAGAGACGTATATTATATTAGTTTCACCATTGGGTAGTCAATACTCCAGGGGGAGGGACCCATACATTCTACCCCCCTGCCACAGAAAGCCCGGTGATACACCCTGCACCCGGTTATGCTTCGCGGTTTTGGAATTACTTTAGGCATGCTTTGTCCACTGGCAAACCGCGTGCGTTTTTCGTCAGTCGGCGGGGAATCCAACTAGAATATTTGTGTTGTTGTTCTGTCATTTACGGCCAATCCCAGATTAATGTGATGGGGCGTGCGTACATAAATGGTCAGGGTGCCTTGCTGAGATTGTCATCCGCGTACTCTGGTCAGCACAGCGGGAGTGGATTGGCTGTGCGGTCCTCACAGGTGAGGCGGGAGGTTTAATCTGCTTGGGTCAGCACCCGCCTTAGGGGCTTGGTTTCAATGCTTTGTTTCATTGGCTAATGAGACCGAGTGGACTTGGAAGACCTAGTAAATGCGCGGTGTGTTGGTGGCCGGTCGGTATGCCATAGCCAGTGCCTGAGCATGCTGGGTAGCCCTGCAGACCAGTTGTACTCTGGCAAACACTTGTAGCTGCGCAGGGCTCCCTTGGTCTGTCGGGGTCTGTTATATTAGCCGGGCACTCCTGGGACGCTTCACCACTATGGTCGGGAGCAGGGGGAGGTGTCACTTTGCATCCAGCACCTAGGCTAAGAAAAGGGTTACTCCTGTGTTGAGTGAGTGTTAATGTTACCTGGTCGTTCTTTGGGGCTCCTTAGGGTAGGATGACCTAGCGGCAAGGTACAGCTAGGGTGGTTTACGTGTGCTTCAGCGATCAGGAAATAAGTATGCATCGCGGGCCCTGGCTCACACGGAAGTGGGCTAAGATCACACACACCACATGTGCCGAGGCCTGCTCTGATGCCTGGCATTGGGGTCCCAGGTTACTTCTGAAATGGTTAGCCCTTCAGATGCGGAAAGGATGTCCGTTGTTAGTTACTCGATTGTTAAATGATTGGTTACTTCCTGGGTCATCCGCGGGTGAAGAGCGTTAGGCTCTTGTTGTCTTTCCAGCGGGTCGTTTTGATGCGGGATGGTGTTTTTTGGGCACAGCCACGTGGTGGGTCTTTCTGTGTCTGACTGGGGTTAGCCTTCCTTAATCTCCCTGCTTGTCACACACGGTTGTAAGACGGGGAGGCAACTAGCCCTGTGCTGATTGAGTTGTTACTACGGTTATTGTATTAAACACGTCAGGTTCTCGTGGTACTGATATTTGCACCCAATCAATAGGTACTCTAGGACGCATGTCCTCCATTCACACATCTCCAGACAGGACTGCCCCTCCCCCCCCTCCAATGCTTGGAGCAATAGGGGTCCAAATTCTTGTGGGGCTGGCAGGCTTGGACAGAGGTTGGTGGCGAGCTCCCACTTCATTCGGTAGGATGATCTCGTAGAGTCTTGGGGCAGGGCACAGGCCGCTTCCTCTCGCTTTGTTTGTTCTTCTAGGTGTGGTCGGGTCAAGTGACGGAGGTGAGCAATCATCGGATGGTATATCTGGGCAAGATTGTAGCGTAGGCAGATAGTGGTACTTATCGGGGACTGGATGTTGGTCTCAATGGCATGCCGCCATGCAATGGGACCATGTACCTAGGTCACGTACATCAGGCAGTGACAAGGGAACCGGGACCATTGTAATAGAGCATACAGGAGTGGTTCCCACCACGGTTGGTCAGATGGGAAGCTGTCATCTTTATTCTCACTGAAACCCTTACTCTGTCACTACTATTGTAAGCTGAGGATGCCTTTTGACGCTGTTAGACCTGCCATTAGTTATTACTCACACCTGTGTGCCTTGGCATGGTTTGTCTCGCATCAGGGCCAGTTTGGGGTTACTGGCGTATTGTTTGCTCTAGGGCTGGAGCGGGCGCTTCTTGAACAGGGCAAGAGTGATTAGACCAGGCAGCATGACAAAGGTCTCTTCGGCACTGGCAGAATGGTGCAGGCTGCGAAGTAGTGCCATTGCAGAACATAGATTGGGCAACATTCTGCTAGGAAATGATGAGCAGCAGGAAGGTTTGAACCATGGTGAGCAATTGTTGTGGGTTCCGTGCTCAACAGGAGCAAGGGAACTGCATTCTGTTCCATCAAGCTACAGGTACTGTCTATAGCTCTAGAAACTGTAAAGCTGCTATGTTCGCCCGGGACTGGGCTGCCAATGTCATCTAACTTTGCAGCCAGACACTGAGTAGGCAAAGACATACTTGCGATGGTGCAACGGGCACTCAGCAGTAGAGTTAGTTGAGTGTCATCATACCCGATATAACGTCAGTGATAAAACGCAGGTTGTGGCTACACACGACCAGGCACTCTAGGGCAGCTGGGGCGGGAGTGTGCCAGTGCCAAGAGGGTGCGGGTTGCCTGGTTAAGGCTGCTGGTTTGGATGGAGCACTAATACTGATCACCACGAGAGCACACTTTGCATTCATAGAAGGCTGAATTGATACTTTTTGGCATGGTGCCAGTTGCTTTAGTTATGCGCATGTTTCTTGGCAGGTCAGGAACATTCAGAATGCAATGCTGGTGGTTAGCCTGTTGTCAGGCTGTTCAGAGGTGTTTTAGCTCAGGCATGGCCAAGCATGGGTCTTAGGCCGGTGGTCTGCCCTGGGATTCATGTTAACAGGCAGGTGAAGCAGCAGAACTTAGAGGGGCTTGGGTTTGACGTCTGGATACAAGGGCAGAACCTGGTTGCTCACTTAGTAGCCCGTCCTGGAGTTTGACGAAACAGGTACCATTGAGGCGAGTATCGGTACCGGGTAACTTCTCCCGCCCTCCAGCACTGGCTGGCAGCTATGCAGGTTGGGGAAGTGGCCTTCCAACGGGGGCGATATGGTCCATATGATTAAGGGAAACCCCGGGGTACACTTTTATAGCTACAAATTAGCAGGAGAATAATTGGCTTTCCCAGTATTCAAATTAGAGAAGAAATGTACACGTTGGTTCTCCTCTGTGGTCACTCTGTCCTGTCTCTCCCTGGTATACTAGCAGAATTTTGGGAGGGCAAGGCTTCACATTTGGTGGTGACTGATGGAACGCGATGGGCGTACTCCAAAGGAGTGAAAGAGGAAGTAAGGCGGGCTTGCCAACTCTTACCTCCTCCCGCATTGGCACTGCCAGGCAGGAGTGTCTTGTCAAAGGGATTGTTATTCAGCCATGCAAAGGCAACTTTGGACCAACGCCTAGTTTTGGGTTTACGGTCATTTCAGTCAAAAATCCACGGGGGAGTTTAGAAAGGATGGGGGCACCTGTCCTGATGGTGCATGCTGGCCGCCGGTCCGGTTGGGCGTAGACTTGATTTGGCTGGACCTGGGAGAAGCCCGGTATCAGCATGCGGTAGGAAAAAAGGCCTACCTGGAGCCATGCGCGGTTGCGCAGAGCAAAGAGGTCTTGGCCTCATCAGGCATGGTCTTATGCACGCCAAGTCCACAGGGCGCCTGGAGGGAGATGGGGTGCACCTCTCTAGTTTAGGCATGGATCTTTTCCTACTGGACCTAGGGGTAGCTTTGGCTGCAGCAGGTTGTAAGGAAATAGGTCTACCTTGGTGGGGGGCCCTGGTAGTGACGGTTGCCACTCCCAAGGCTGTGGAGGAGTTACAGGGCGATCCAGGGTCTGCACATACCAAGGGGTACATCATACAGCAGCACCGCGGGGTGCGAAGCCAGGATACCCAGGGATGTTTTAACGTTGTCCCCTGGAAGAACGACGGCGCCCCGTTAGCCGACAGGCGGTTGTGGGTCTGAGCAACCGGGGCTGCCATGTATGCTCCGCCCACCCCTCACAAGGGGGGAGTGTGAAGCTAGTGGACTGGGGGTCCACGGATGGGAGGGGTGGCCCCTCCCAATATTTGGTATACACCATTTGGCGTTGCCATGGTGACTTTAGGCTTATCAGACGGGCAGGCGGCATAGGGGCTGGCCTGCCCTGGGATCGCCCGTAAGATAACCCACCATGTTTGCATATTGGTTATGCTAATAAACCTGCAGCAATATTTCTCCACTTACAATACAGTGTCGTGTGGTTTATTTATGTACTTATGTGTTTTGTGACAACTGTTGCCGATATTGGCACTAATTCGTATAGCGCTTTCCTTACTTCTCATGAGGCCTAAAGCACTTGCTTGGTAGTTCAGATCTGTTTCTGTAGTGCTTCATACCACATTGGGGTCTTCAAGCGCTCTAGATAATAACAGGTTCTCTGACTCCATTTGGACTGCACCACTGAATGGCTGGCTGCTGTTTGTGGTTGGGCTTTTATGGGACTTGCAGTTATTTACATTTATTGTGTACTTTTGGTGGGACCCCATTCAAAGCCCCTGGAGCTCAGGTGGTCAGCCATTGGATCCCTAGTGAATATCCCCAGAATCACTTGCGGTGTATACAGAGTAGTCTGCCTGCCTGTGCCTGCTGCTGTTTCACACAGGGATGCCTTCAGCATGGCCCAGTGGCGCATGCGCCGGCGCCAGTGTACATGGATGCATGCATCCAGCATGGCCCACTGAAGCATGCGCGCACACCAGTGTACATGGATGCATGCGTTCAGCCTGGCCCAGAAGTGCGTGCGCCCGCACCAGTGTAAATGGATGCATGCATTCAGCATGGCCCAGTGACGCATGCGCCCATGCCAGTGTACATGGATGCATGCGTTCAGCCTGGCCCAGTGACGCATGCGTGCACACCAGTGTACATGGGTGCATGCATTCAGCATGGCCCAGAGGCGCATGAGCCCGCACCAGTGTACATAAATGCATACCTTCAGCATGTTCCAGTGACGCTTGCGCGCGCACCAGTGTTTCTTCCGGCGCGTGGACGGATTTCTGTCCCATCCTAACCCCGTGTTAGGCCAATAGCAGCTCCGAGTCTGTACTTTCATGCTCTCGCTTAGCAGAGTGCGCAGATCTTTCCACCATAGAAGCGGGGTTGTATTGGGATACCAAATAGGCTGGGCAGTGGGCACCCTAGAAAAAGTGGCCCACATTTGCGCACTGCGCCTTTTCGCAAAACACTGCATCGGTGTTTTAAGTATTATGAAAAGAAGAGGGGAGGGGGGGGGGGGGTTGTCTAAAAGAAGCAAGCTTTCTTGACTTTGCGGAGTTTGAAGCCCCCTGCAGACTCTGCATACATTAATGGGCTGGGGCCAGGAGCGACTGGGAATGACACCCCCTGCCCCCCCCCCCCCCCGTGGTAAAAAGGAGGCAATAGAGGCCTCTCGGGCCCCCACTGGGCCGCTGGCGGCACCAGAACGGCACAGACGCAATCCACATCGGCCCCTCCCCCAACCAAAGAGGCGCCCATTGCCCGGGCGCCTTATTACCCCCCCCCCCCCCTGCACAGTGCACCTGTATGCATGGCCTGCGCCAGCATCGCTGTTGACGGTGCTAGTGTCACCCTGAACCCTGCAGTACTGGCCAGTTCCACCCCCTATGGGCATAGCCGGCATCCTCTGGGGGGCATCGGGTACCGTCCGTAGGTCGTGCCACAGAGTTCACTCAGTCTGACCGACGCAAGGTTAGTTTGGGGGCCGGGATTTGGCTCCGTTGCCTTTTGGGTCTGATGTCCCCCCCGAACCATCAAGCTTGCCTCTTTAATATGGGCCTGAAGGTTTAGGAGATACAATATCATGTCATTTGTGGGCAGAGTACATTGTTGGTCAATTTCTGACTTCGAGGCCTCTGGGACACCATAATGTCTAAACCAGTTTGGATGGTTCGATGGGGAGCGCAAAGAGGGGGCGAGGCTGGCCCCCCCTTACCGTCCTCCACTATATGAAGCAGCGGCCCGGGGGCCCACGTTCACCTTATCCACATGGGGCCCCGTCAGTGGGACACAGACCCCAGCAGCTTCTCACACGTGTTTCTGTCCACGCTGAGTGCCCCACTTGTGCCCCCCCCCCATCCATGCACTGTTTGTCGGCCAGGTGTGGATGGGCCTCGCACTTCAAAGGGCAAGGTAGATCGTCTGGGGAGGTGTGGGTGACGATTAACACCCTGCACAGGGAGCCATGGGGGTGGGGGGCAGCAGCCACACTGTCTCTGCTGCTAAGGAGGTGCCTCGTTTGTTGTCTGAGTCACCATCACTGCAGGCCTAAGGGAGGGCCCCCTCCCCTGGGCCTCGCAGTGCTACACAAGTGCTGGGAGGCCAAAGAGATTGTGCTGCGAGGCCCAGGAGAGGTGTGAACTCCCCGAGGTTTCCCAGATTTGGGGTGTTATTTATTTTATTTAAAAAGTTTTATATAGCGCTTGCTTGACCCGTGGGTATCAGAGTGCTTTACATACACACGGCAGGGACAGAAGAAAAATTGCATTACATAGTAGGCAGGCGGTAAGGAAGCAAACAGAGATATAAGTACAACATAAAAATTAGGTAAACAGTGCAGGAGAGGAAGAGAAAAAAGAAAACGATGGTAGCTAACATAATCCGGTCACCATCTATCCTTGAATGTCAGGTGAGGGAGGAATCAACTCGTATATTGAAGTCTAGGTTCGTTGACGTTGGTCGGGAAAGTATTTGTTGGGGAGATGGAGTTTCAGGTCCCTTTTGAAACAGGAGAAGGAGGGCTTGCATCTGAGGTCTCTAGGGAGAGCGTTCCACGTCCTGGGACAGGGGCGTAACAAACACCCCTGCAGCCCCTGCGGTGCGGGGGCCCTCAGCAGGACTCGGGCCAGGCAGGGCAAGCTGGAGAGCTGTGCTTCGCTGCGAAAGTCCTTCTACATTGAACTAGCAGGGATTCAAAATATCCTCCCTTTCAGCCATATATTTAATCCGACCCAGACGATCCTTTTTAGAAGAGTTACCTTCACCATTGTATTCTACAGTAGAGCAGCAACATTGTCCTGGTGTCTCCAGGGCTTTAGTGGAAGCTTTTTAAATATCATATACAAGCCATAGTTGGTGCTTATTTTTCTTATACAACTAACAACCATTGACAAAGCCAATAGTCCTGACTTGTTGTAGGTATGATGTTACTTGTTGTATCATATATCTAGATGCAATGATAGAAACTGCAAAATACAAGTCGGGCGGCACACTATGTTGAGCACGGATTTTTAGCTTACATGTTTTTAAGCCACGCCCTTAATTACATTGGCCATGCCCCTTTGAGAGACCCCCCAGTTTTTTCATCCCACTTAAAGCCCTGATTCTATTTCATCTATCATTCACCCGTCAATGCCCATGTGTTAGCATTGCCAATGCTTGTTTACCCCTGACAGAATTCATGGAGGCAGGAATAATAGAGAGAGGCTAAGAGCAGGATACGGGTTCAACTCTGATGTCATGGAGGCCAAAGTGCGAGCGATGTCACTTCCTCACACCGTGCATTTTGTTGTATTAAAGATGGGAGACGTCTCCTTAGGTAAGACTGGTGTGGCATAGCCTTACCGGATGTGATGTCACTTGTCGTTGCCTTTCAGGAAAAGGGCATTTTAGCAATGCTTGCGATTTTCATGGGAAACAAATATGTGTTTTGTTTGTGTTTATACGAGTGACGGGGCTTGACGTGGGGGTCATGCCCCGTTATGCCCTGGATAACTTCATTGGAGAGTTGGGGAATAACCAATTTAAAGTCCTAGGCACCTGTTACACTTTGACCGGGAATCCAGGCTCGGGTGCAAAGTAAACATGTTTGCACAAACAGGATTATTATTTGTGTAAAAATTCTGCACACACCTCTGGGGACAAATTTCTTCAGGTGAAACGCCATGAAATGTGTGCATGAAAAAAGTGTAAGACGCAGATCTGCGGGCTTTGAACGGGAGAAATCGCTATTTACCGTCTTGCTCCACGGTTCGACAAGCAGAACTGTGGATAGGGAAGTTGTGTCTCACCCAGGAAAAATTGAACACAATGATTTTACCGCACGGTATTATATTCAATTAGAGGATAAACATCCCCAAAAGCGTGCACCATTAATATTGTCAGGCTATCGGTCAGGCGTTTGTGTACAATGATTAATGCTGCTGCCTTGCACGCGTGGTCAGTGTTCTGTCTCCGGCTGCATCTGTTTCACAGCTGGAATTTGGCAGGGTAGTGTGACTGAAAGCTTTAGAATGAATCATTTACTTTTTGTCTAATTTGAAGGGAAACCTCTTTTGAAGCCATTTCTTTAGTAACTTCAGAAAAAACAATGTGTAGTGGAATGAATATAAAATATGACAAGTTAGTATCCAACCGAGTGCCTCTTTTTTGACAAAGGCGCTTAATAGATGGAACGCTACCGTTCTAATCAGCTATGACCCTAAAGTGCCAACCCAATCAAAAATAAATAATAAAAAAAGACATACAAGACTTCAAAGTCATATTCACGTTCACCCAAAATATTTGCAATTCTTAAACCCTGCCCTCCCGCGGCTATCAAAGAGACCCCATGTGTGAAACTTCTAGCCAACCCTCCAATGGGAGATGTGTCCCCTCCGCCCCACCCCCTCAACATCCCTTCCAAGGGAGGCAGGAACACATGGCAGGGTATAGAAACAGAAGCATATGGCTTTACTGCCCTAGAAGGCGCCACTGGTTAAGGGTTCACAAGCGGCCAATGACAACGAGGGGGGTCGGGGTGGGGAGGTTAGGGGGGTGCTGCTGAGGAGTTCTTTCAGGGGATGCATGTTCAGTAGATTCGCTCAAAAAATAAAAACATGAATTGTGTATAGGCAGAACTAAAACCCGAGCTCAGATCAACGCTGCAGGTTTTTGTGTGCCAGGAAAACAAAATAGTTTGTCAGCGAAATCACACCACCTCTCCCTGATTTAAAGGGAGACCCTCTGTTTGGGCTAAAGTGCTGGAGTCTTTCGCTGCTTTATGTCCTCCCTTCGTCCTTATCACATGGTGCATAACGCCCAGGTATAAATAGAGCACCCGACGCTTCTGATATTAAAATGCGCCTTCCTAGATGCTTCCACATATGGCCTCCCGGGAGTAGTAACAAGTTTACAATCGAAATCAGCCTACAAGTTGCTTAAACATTTTTGTTAGCATTTTTCTCCATTGACGTGTTTAAGATGCTACTTTCTACTGTAAGCTTGACCTGTGATCCCCGAGCTTTACACATGTTTGTGTCATGTGGACTCAGTCATTCAGCTTTTTGGGGTTCATTTTCACATGAATGCACCCCTTTGAAATGCAGTGGGTCTGCGGTGGCGAGCCCACCTCTGCAGCCCTTTGTCCCCTTAAGGAAGGGACCCTGGTTATTATGCGAAGTGCTTTGAATGTTTAAGGCGCTTTGCCATGTGAATTGGTTGCATGGAGTTCGACTTGCATCAGGAAAGGGGGCTCTGGGGGCAAACAAAACATTCTTAAGCTCCTTTGGTTACACCTAGGGACACAAAGGGACGCTGTGCATGGAGGCTAGAGAACCCCTCGCCCTACCCTCAGTTCACTTCCAGTGTTGCCAGATTTTTAGACCCGTCCCAAGCCCAATGCAGATGAAATACAAGCCCAAAACAAGCCCAATCAGACCAGTTCCAGCCCAAAAACCAGCCCAAATTAGCAAGTGTCCAATTAAGCGCAAATCGACATCAGAACCAATTCTAATGACAAATATACATTCTATTCAATATACAGATGGTGAGAGGGTGTTAGCAGCAAGGCACATACTTTGCATATGCTTCATTTAAATTGTTTTTATCATTAACATGGATGCAAGGCAACAATAAAAAATGTCCAGCGAACTGGTGAGTAATGATCCTGCTGGAGAGCAGCCCTTTGCCCGTTTGTAGTTTTGAAATGCAGATAGGCTGTATTGGCTGTATTTTATTTGGATAGCTCAGTGGGTTACTGCCTTTGTCACAGAGATTCTGGTGTTACTTGCAGTTCAGAAATTACAATCCTAACATAGGACAGTGACCTATGAACTGTCATCAAAGAGCTGCATACAAACATGGATGGTACAGTTAGACCTTTTTTTGTGTTACTATATAGTTAGAAATTTCCCAGTCTTTCATTATTTTAATGTTGCTCAAATGAGTTTGGGCCGATATACATTTTTATTAGTAAAGCCAACCCCCAACCACTGGGTATGCTTTAAATCCCGAGTTTGTGCTTTCCCAGCCCAAACCCTCTTAAAATATACTGCCCAACAGTATGGATGACATTTAATTCCTACACCTTGTAATCCTCATTGACTTATGTGACATTCCCTATAGACTGAATGACATACTTGTATGATTCATTGTCTCTGTATATTGTGTGTGTGACACCCTACACTGATATGAATAGCGCTATACAACAAATGAAATGCATATGATAGGGGGCAAAACACAGACATGAAGGCACTGTTGGAGGTTGGTAGTAATGGTATCTGCTGAAAAAGAGGTCATTGGTGAGGCGCCAGAAAAGACTTTCGCACTAGCGCGCCGCTAAAACACGATTGTATCATGTCTCACTGTCACTTACCTGGTCGCTGGCGAGTCACACGTTCACCGGTGGTGGGTGGCTGGCAGACTGGACACTAACGCTGCCTGGCACTGCAGGCTGGCAGCAGGCACGGTGGCAGTGGCTGGGCCTGGCCGCTGGCGGGCCTGGGGGCTGGACTCCGAGTGACTGGGGCTGATCTGGTGGGGGCTGGAGTGACTGGGGGCTGGGGCTGGAGCCGCTCGTCTGTCTGGGGCTGGAGCGAGGTGGGCCTGGGCCTGCGGACTCGTGTCGTCGACTCGTCGTTACTCGTGACTCTGTCTCTCTCTCCTCAGTGAGTCTGACACGTCTTCACTGCCTGGTGCCTGCCTGCGCGGCGCGAACGCCGCTACTGCACTGCACAGTACTGTGAGGTGACTCGTGACTGCTGCCTGCCTGTGCATGCATGCTGCACGCTGCACCCGCACCCGCACTGACACTATGACTCACTGACTCCGAGTCCGCAGTCCCGCACAGACAGTCACTCTCGTCGTCGACCGTCAGCAACTCAGCACTCACTCAGCAGAGGAGAGACGACAGACTCGGACTCAAGACTGTCACAGAGAGTCTCAGTCAAGTAGTAGATCGCCATCGCCGCTGCCGAAAAGCGGCATGCTCACGTCACCCCCACATTTATGGGAACCGTGGGGGCTGACCTAAAATTCATTCCCAGGGCCGTCATTGGTAGCGTTTTCGCGCGTTACACCATGACGGCCCTGGAGACCCCCCACATTGGCTAATAATTGCCACGGCCACACGTGGGGTATGGTAAAAGTTAGGTGGTGCGTTGTCAGGGGCTCTTCTCTCCCTGTGTGACGTCACGCCCGTAGAGTGTGTATGCACTGTGCTGCTGCTAACACAAGAAGACTCAGACTTGGTGTGGGTGGCAGTGGCACACGTGACGTGAGGCAGGCCCGGCAGTCGCAGGTAGCACCAGCAACAATGTATCAACTAGTAGTGTAGTAGTCAAGTCAACTACTTAGCCAATGGCAATGGCAACTGCAACATTGACCAATGACTGTTGCGTTGCCTGGCTTGGTTCGTTGTTGGCAAGTTCTGAGTTGCTATGCGACCTGGAACCTGCGGCCTGCCTGGCTGGCTGCCCAGAAGACTGACGTGACGTTGCCTCTCTCAGGGTAGGGGCCTAGGGGGATGGGCTAATGCTTGCTGACTGCTGGCCTGGAAACAACTTTGAAACTTTGATTGACCGCGCCGCGCGGCGCGCAGTTTAGGCAAGGGCAGAGTCAGAGAGGCATGTGATAGTGGTAGTGGGGTGTGGGCGCCCGCCCAAGGCCAGTATTTTCCGCACAACGTTCCAAAACCAGCCCAAAAAGTAGCCCCCCGCCAGGCATGGGTTTTTCCCGCACAACTGGGGAAAAAGTAGCCCAATTGTGCGGGAAATAGCCCAATCTGGCAACCTTGTTCACTTCTGCTCCCGCAGGAAGCAAAATGGACAGAGGGACGGGGCAGCGGCTGCCCACAGCGCGAGCACTAATTAGCCAATAGCTGCGAATGGTCTCGTGACATCACACGTGACACCCCCAGTCTCTTCTGGTTGTGTAGAGAGCAGCAATCTGGGGCTAAGGGTTTGAGTTTACCTTTATAAGAATTATGAGAAAAAAAGACAGAATGAAGATTACTTTCAGGTAAAAATCCAGGGCTTGGTGAAGAATTCACAAATGATTCGGGACTTATCGGCAACCACGTTTAACGGTAACCAATGACGTTACTAACGCAACTCTACGTTTTCTTTTCTCTTTTTTTTGCTAGCTTTACAGCAGTTTATGTCTGTCACAAATCATTGTTTATTAGCATATTGCTGCCTGGAGTTTTTCCCCTCAAAGTTATGTAATCACATTGCGCAGTTGCCATCACTAGGGTCAAAGGTTATGTCTTTATCAATTAGAAGGGGTGAATTGCTCCTGGTGCCATATCACGTGTGACACCTTCAGCCAGTCCTGGCGACAGCACTTTTCACTGTGGAAGGTGAAGTTTCAGAATTGCAGAATGCATAGTGCTGTAGGCAGGATGGCGTCGCAGGCGAAACAGAGCAGACTGATCAAATGATGGCATTGTGTCCATGAGAATAGCACTGGGGTTTTGGTGAAATACCTGCACTGGCTGAAAGTGGCAGTTGGCTTCATTGGGAAGAGACGGACGCGGGCACGCTCAGATAAAATAATATAAATCAAACAAAGCTGGTACGCGCACATATAAACATAATCTATATTAAAAAAACACTTACCTGACAACTGACCCTCCTGCACCAGACCTCGCGCTGCAGCCCGGCCACCAGGAAACTCCTTGACGAATCAGGGCGCTGCTCTCACCAGCATGAGAGCAGCGCCCTGATTGGAGGGAGAGGCCTGTCTTGGCTCTCCACAGTGCTATGGAGGCCTGCAGTTGCTCTAACCCAGCTGTCTTAAGACAGCTGGGTTAGATGTTTCAAAGTGCGCATGTCTGCCTGGCCATCGCAAGATGGAAGGACAAAAACAACCCACCCTCCTCCCAGACCCCGTTGCTGTCATTCAGCAGTGGCCTCGCTCTCGTCCTGCCACAGTACAGGAGGATGTCAGGATGAAAAATAAAATGGTAATGATGAATTGCAATTTTATTTTTCATCTTGGCGCATTTAAGTGGGTTGACGCTTCTCCGCTCCAACAGAGGAGCTGACCCTGCTGGCAGATGTCAATCACCAGGCAAGGATGTGCATGTGCAGAATGGCTTGTCTCCAAGAGCAGAGACAGGGGCACGCTGCACCATAAGGATTGCCTGCCTCCCTTTCAAAGCCCTGAACCACCAAACCCCAGAATATCCAACCAAGAAGCTTTCCTTTTCTGGATGCTCCCACTCACTACACTACGAAGGCGAAGACCATTCTCCATCCTACTCTTCGGGAAAAATCCACACTCCGCACCCAGAATAACCAGGTACTCTGACCCGCTGCCTGTGAACACACACCGTCACCAATGGGAGTCCCTGTCATGAAAAGTTTTTTTTTTACTGTTCCTGTAGTGTGACACATAAGATGCGATGCCGCTGTAGCCATCACTGATACTGCTCATCGTTAGACCCAATGCACTTAGTGATAGTCTGACTCTTGCTTGTACCACCCCCAAAGATCCATGCATGGTGGTTCCAAAGGTCCTACCACCAGGAATCTGAATACAATCAGCCTTACATCCCCTTGTGTGCAGGACTTATCTTGACTGTTTTGAGTGTACTTAGTGTGGCAACCAGTGGGGGCCGGCACAGACCTGGAGTGGCAGGGCGAGAGGCAGGGGGAGGGGTGGGGGAGTATAAAATAATAAAGACAAAAACACTTACCTTTTGCCACATCTCTCCTGGTGTCAGGAACGGAACAGGAAGCACCCAGGCTCCCCTGACCAATCACAATGCTGCAATGCAGCACTGTGATTGGTCTGAGTGCCGTGGTTCGACACTCAGCCAGGGAATGGGAGCCTGGGCATGTTCTCCTCCCAGGCTGTAGTGCAGCCCAGCTGGAGAACCTGCCAAGTCCGCATGAATGTATGGTGAGTCCAAGACGGCCAGCCAAACATTCATGCACACTTGGAGTGGGCAAACCACTCCTCCTTCTGCTCCTCTGTCATTGGAGGAGCCCCGCCCTGCAAAGCTGCTGCACCACAAACAAATAAAATGATAATAACATTGAGTTATCATTTTATTTTACCATTATTTTACTGCTGAAAAGCAGTGAGGCAACGCTACTCCGCGTTAGCGGAGGAGCCGCCACTTGTGCCTACTGTGTCTGTTGCCCTGAGCCGGTCCTCATCTTCAGCATTCCCCTTAGGCAACCCTCCCTTGCTTCTCGTGCACTCATGATGGGTGGATCTGACACTGTTGCTGCCTGTCCATTAACTGTGCTTCCACCATTTATGCAAGGATTTCTTGTTCTTTCTCAAGATGGTTGATGGTCTATGATGGACCAACAGAAGCTGTGTTGTAATCTGGTGGATACGCCTGGCATAACATGACTTCCTCTTTCACCATGATGAATCAGAAATGCATGAGGTGCTTGCTTTGAAAGAGCACATGCAAAATAAGGTCATTGGTCCTTTTCTGGTGTCAGCTACAGCTGTTGATAAGTACTATAGTTCATATCAAAGACTTATAGTAGATTCCATATTTACCTCATGCCCTTCAGGTTTTGTGCCTGGGTCTGGTCTACAACATATGCGAGGTAGCCTAGAAAAGTCCCTCTGTCCAGTCAGTACCCAAACAGTCTAACTTCCCAAGTTGCCTGGATCTCTGCCTTCTTGCCCATGTGGCTTTGCCCTGCCTAGATCCTGATCAACCAGGAACACTCCCTGGCAGTCCTTCTCAAGATTGGAAGCTTCTGGGTTGCTTTCCTCTTGAGATGGTTTCAGAGGAGAAGAGTTGTCCACAACACATAGAAGTCCTCCTTGCAGCGCATTCACAAACATCCTGCCATTAAAGTCACCAAGCAACAACCAGGATGTCTATTACCCTCTTCGAATGCAAACCATTGAAGAGGTCTTTTGTCTTCCCCTGCAGTAGGGCAACCAGTTAACTCCAGACTGTACGAGACCCTTGGCATCTGAATACCTTCTGCTACTTGTTGCTTTGGTGACCTCCAGGTGAACTACCTTGCCAGTGATGCTTTGTTTAAGAAAGACTCAGGATTGTCCTCAATTTGAGTCATTATAGTATGTACTTGTTGTGCTTATCTTCATTCTCTTATAGAGTGACACATAAGACAATCTTACATACCACATGATCATTCTCATACACCTAGCACAGCCTGCTCCATGTGTAGGCCACACTCGGTGACTGCCCACTGTGCCAACATCAAGGAGTGTCATTGTGGTTACAAGAGCAGACCTGCCCACACTTTTGGAAGGAACTAGAATATTTCTTCATCCTTCTAGAGTGGGCCCAGTCCATGCGTTGGCTCTGATAAACAGACTGTCGCAGGAACTGCATGCTAGTTCGGCTTTTTCATCCATACCTCATTTTTGGAACTTTGAGAGGAATGCCCCCTGAAATCTAAGGCTTGTTGCTCTTAAAATATATAGTAAATTCCAGAGAGAGACCCCTTTTAAGACCAAAGGGATAAGGTACTCTTAACAAGTAAAATACAAGTTCCCTTTGGGACAAATCTAGATAACATATATCATAATGTGAACACAAAAGGAAAAACACTTAAAAAAAACCCAAGCAAAAGGGTTAAATTCAATTCTAACACAAAAACTAAAAAAATGTTAAAAACATTTCTTTAATTAAAATTGCATAAAAACAATGAAAGGCAATTGTCTCTTAATGCATACACTCTGTTCGAAACAAACTTTTTACTTTGACATGTATGACAAAATCTTAACTAAAACATCAATATATAAAAACAGAAGAGAAAACACGATTATAGACTCCTATCGTTAGTCTTTGTCTGTACACATCATCTACAACAGTGAATTAATGGTCTGTTTTAAACTTCTATTTGTACAATGACACAACCATATTCCAATAGAGATTTGAAGTTGCGTCGATGCGTTTCGATGGATTTTTCCAATTATTTCCATCTTTTTCAAGACAAATAGTAAAATAACGTTTTCTCAATATATTATTTCCTGATTCTGTATGGTCCTTGTATTTTCGATTTTGATTGTATTTTATTTTCAGAGTCGTATGATATCCTCAATTTTGTTCAGATAAAAACAGTTTATAAAAACGGAGCTGCCACCTATTTAAAACCTTATTGTTTGTATTGCGTAACTAATATTCAGTATCAGGGCCCGTTTTTGTATTGGTAATACCACTTTACAAGGTGTCCAAATGTTGCCCCCTTGAGATATTTAGAGGTAAATTAACTATCGGAGCTCCGTTTTACAAGCGACCTGAGGGACAAATGGATGGTTCGCTTCCGCGATGTTCGATTTAAAATGCAGCCTGCGTCCTGCACATTCTTCACTATCGTGGCATTTCGTCGAGAAAACTACATAATCACTATTGGAATATGGTGGTGTCATTGTACAAATAGAAGTCTAAAACAGACCATTAATTCACTGTTGTAGATGATGTGTACAGACAAAGACTAACGATAGGAGTCTATAATCGTGTTTTCTCTTCTATTTTTATATATTGATGTTTTTGTTAAGATTTTGTCATACATGTCAAAGTGAAAAGTTTGTTTCGAACAGAGTGTATGCATTAAGAGGCAATTGCCTTTGTGTATATTCATTGATTTTTATGCAATTTTAATTAAAGAAATATTTCTAAACATTTTTAGTTTTTGTGTTAGAATTGAGTTCAAACCTTTTGCTTGGGTTTTTTTAAAGTGTTTTTCCTTTTGTGTTCACATTATGATATATGTTATCTAGATTTGTCCCAAAGGGAACTTGTATTTTAGCTCTTAAAATATAACCTAACGTGTATTTTAAAGCACATGCTCTCCTGGCGTTTCTTAGGGCAGTGTAGCAGATGTGTACTGCTTCCGAAGTCTCAATGGTACTAATTTTATCAACCTCAAAAGGATGAACGGCTGAGTGGAGCCAGTGGGGGGGGGCAAACCTGTGACAGTGGGATCAAGCAGTAGCATACCAATGGCCCCCACAGTCCCCACGGTGCAGGTGTCCCTGAGTCCCAGGTGCCCCCTCACTCACTGTCCACGGCCCCAGGCTTGAGAGCCCCTTACTGGGCCTGGAGCGTGGGGGGGGCCCCTCCATGTACTTTGCGGGAGGGCCCCTAAAGTTTTGTTACGCCACTGTCCTGGGAGCGTTGCCAGAAAAGGATCGGCCATGAGTGGTTTTCTTTTTCAGTTTGGGAGGGATAAGAAGGAGTGAGTTTGAGCTTCTCAGAGTTCTGGATTATCCTGCTTTTACCAGTTTGTTGTTTAGGTAGTTGGGGGACAGAGAGTGAAGGGTTTTGTGTGTGATGCAGGCCAGCTTGTAAATACGTCTCCCTTCCATAGGAAGCCAGTTGAGGGAGTTGAGGGTAGGTGTGATGTGTTCAAATCTTTTTACCCGAGATATGAGTCAAGTTGCCATGTTCAGCACTGCACTTAGCGGGGCTAGGTGAGCTTTTAGAGTCCCTGTTAGGATGGCGTTCCCGTAGTCAAGTTTAGAGAGAACTAGGGATTGAACTATTGTCATGAGATCATCTTGGGGAAGGAAAGGTTTCAATTTCTTGAGGTGTTTTAGTGAGAAAAGCTCACCTTTTGCAGAGTTTTTGATGTGGGCCCCCATTGATAAGTTCTTGTCAAGGGTAATGCCTAGAGACTCAACTGAGTTGGATAGGACTAATCTAAATCAATGTGGATCTTAATAACGAAAGTCGTCAACTCAGACAAGCAAAAACGTCTTGGAGACTAAACCCCTCGACCTTGCACCTAGCGCAACTTAGATCTGCTCGGCTGGCATACAAAAACCACATTTTTAGAGAAAAGGCATCTTTCCTCCGCAGCCAACTAGATCAGGCGAAAAACAGACCAAGAGAAATCTTCAACATTGTCAAAAGCCAAACAAACTGCACTCCCTCTCACAAATTCAAAGCCAAGGGTGATTCATCGATGTCATTATGGTGGGTGTTTGGCGACGGAGAGTAATGATAAGGGTTGTGTGATTGTAGTGAGTGATGGTGGATGTCCATGAGTTGAAGAGTGGGTCTTCAGGGCAGGGGTATAGGATCGGTTTCGTGTTATTAGTCAGGATGGAGGGGGAAAGGGGAGATTGGGTGGCGGTCAAAAGTAGTGAGGTGCGGGTCGGTGGCCCGTATGAGAATGGTTCCAGTTATATAGATGGAGATAGTGAGTTCCCCTTTGAAGGAAGGTGAGATGGTTGTGGAGATTTTTTTCACCATAAGGAACGATTACTGACTTGGCGACTTGAAGGTGAAGAAAGAATGCGTTTTTCCACTTAGTCGGGCGATTAGTGTAAAATATGAAGTTAGTTTTCGTGTTGCAGTTGGTCGCTGTGTGGTAGTTATCCACTATAAGTGTTTCCGGGTGCTGTTTTAGAGTACTATGTTTGAAGTTCTTTTTAGCATTACTGGTCATTTTGTCGGGGTTGTTAATGGACCAGGAGTTGGGTCCTTAACGAACAAGTTTAGAGTTGCGTGTGGGGTTAGGCGGAGGCATAGTTGGCGGAGGCATAGTTGGTGGAAGGGAGATCGGTATAAAAGTGAAGTGAGGAGAGCTTCTTTCCTTGAAGGTCAAACTGATTAGCAGTCAGGAGCAGACAATCTTAGACAATCATACACATAACATATGCGGAAGGCGTTACTTTCAGCTGTTGATCGGAATAGAACGAGATCAGGGCAATAGAAGCGCCAGGCGCGATCCTATAGAAAGCCAAGTCGTAATCAGGAAAGGCAAAACTTTCAGCTGTTAGGTCATTTCAGATTAGAGCGAGATCAGGGCAATAGAAGCACCAGGTGCGATCCTATAGAAAGCCCGGTCGCAATCAGTAATTGAACCGCAGACTGGGTTGGAAGTTTTAGACATATATATGCAGTATATACAATACACTTTAACGAAATCAGGGGTCCCCCAAGCATGCTCTGTGTGTGAATGATATTGGCTAACAGGCCAGGTTTGCCAGTGTGCATGTATATGATTCCATAGTGTGAGGATTGAACCATTAGATTCTGCCTTTATCAAGAAATGGTCTATCCATTCCCTAGTGTTGAAGAAATGTAGATATTTCCACTAACATGCACGTGGAACACTACAAACTGCATAGAGTATTAAACGCTATTGATGAATATGGAAACAGCGCCCTATTCATAAAGGAAATAAAACAGTTTTCAAGCACAGTATTTGAAAAGGGTGGGAGGTGCCTCTTTTCTGTATGGTACAACTTCCTCCGGTTAGAACACTGTCTCGTGCAGCAGGGCAGAGACCCTGCAAGATAACGACCACTTTGGATGAAAAGATTATAGTTTAAGCATTCCTATCTAGAAAACAAATATGTGCTATACTGTGATTATATTCTTTCACACTTCGAGTTATGCTCCAGTTTCAAAACCTCTACCTATATGGGCCACAGAAAAACTGGTAAATCTGTCAGACATTGAGAATAATTTATTTTTTTCTTTTTCATCAAAGTGACAATTTATGTTTGTCTGGACCAGCTGAACAGCATGTCATTTGGAACATGCATAGGTAAATGCATTATGTTTTATATATGTGATTAATAATAAGCAGTGTTTTGTTTTAATTTGCAGCTGGCTGAGTAGTTGTACAATATAAGTTACAGAAAGTTTGTTAAAGTGGTATGACTTGTTTATGTACAAAAAGGCAGTAGATTGTGCGGTTACTAGTAGTACAGTGCGGGCAAGTAATAGCAACATTTTTAGAAATGAAATAAGGAAATCATATAATTAATTGATGTAATAGCAATATTATATGTATATAGGAGTTCTTACAACTTTTGGGACCGGTGCCACTGCACCTGCTGCACCATTCAAATCATGACCCTATTGCCTGTAAAGTAACTGCACTGCTGACTACCGGTTTAGTAGTAAAATATTGCTATATTTGATGTTCAGAGGGGTTCATAGAGCTTTGGGTCCCAGTGTCACTGCACCTGCTGCACCATTGAAATCCTGACCCTAGTGGCCGCAAGGTAACTGCACTCGGAACAGCTTATTTAGTAGTTAAATAAAGCAATGTTTGGTGTTCTGACAACTTTTGACCCTGGTGCCACTGCACCTGCAGCATCATTGATATCATGGCCCTAGTGCCTGCTAGATAACTGCACTTGTGACTGCCTGTTTAGTAGTAACATTTAGCAATGTTCTACATTTAGTGGGGTCCCTAGAGCTTTTGGCCCTGGTGCAGTTGTTGTCCGTGCAAGTAACAGTGGTGGGGATGTGTGGGGGGGGATTTCTAGGGACAATGGCGAGGGAAAATTAAATAAATAATTATTTTTATCTTGTCAACGCCCCTCAAAATCCCACTCCACCCGGCCCCACCACCGCACCGCTGTTACCTGTACAGACCGCGGCTGCACCTGCTGCACCATCCGAATCAAACCCCTTTTAACTGCAAGATGATTGCAATTGTGTTTGCCTGTGCCTGTATAGCAGTAAAATATAGCAATATTGGGTGTTAACCCCTTCGCTGCCAGGCCTTTTCCCCCTCCTGTGCCAAGCCTTTTTTTGGCTATTTGGGGTAGTGCGCGATGAGGCCCCTGTAACTTTTTGACCACATAAGGTATCCACGCCAAATTTGCGTCCTTTTCTTCCAACATCATGGGGATTCTAAAGGTACTCAGGGCTTGTGGATTCTCCTAGAGGGGTCACAGAAATGAGCCAAAATACAGCAACATTTTGTTTTTGTTTCGGAAAAATTGGAAAAACGGGCTGCAAATGAAAGCATCTGGGTTTTTCCCTGCAAATGTTATCAAAAAAGGGTTTGTGGGGTTGAAATCACCATTTTCCCAGCTTTTCGGGGATACCAGACTTTTGTCAGAAACCCAACATGTTTTACACAGTTTTGGCATTTTTCTGGGACATAGCCTATTTTTGCTATTTTTTGTGTCTTTGACCTCCTTCCAGTTAATGGCAGAAATGGGTACAAAAGCAATAATGGATCCTGGAAAGCTATACATTTTCGAGAAGAAGCCGAAATTCTGAATTCAGCAAGGGGTCATTTGTGTAGATCCATCAAGGTTTTTTTTATAGAAACAAACAGTTAAATATAGGATAAATTGAAAATTAGTTGAAAAAAACAGCCTTTTGTGTCAACGTTTTCACCTGTAACTTCTTCTAATTATGACAGCTCTTTGAAAGCAATATACCGTTGCATCCGCTGGACAATACTGGTTGTGGGGATATATAGGACTTGTAGGTTCACCAAGAACCCGACGAACCCAGAGCCAAAAACTGAGCAGCAACTTGCAATGGTTTTTTATTATGTACCGGGTATATAGTCATTTTTCTGTAAAAATGTGTACATGGAAAAATCGGTATGAAAGACACCTATGTATTTCTGAAATGATAACAAAATATAGAGTTTAGAAACAGTAGATATTTGCACATTTCTGAAATTGGGAATACTCATACTAGCATGAGAATTATCAGTCATTTTTTAAAATGACTTCTTTTTTACACAATATCTTTCATTTGGAAGGCAGAAATGCATCGAAAGACAATAGATAATGAAATTTCTTTTACAATTCTGAATTACCCTAAGTCTCCCAATAAAAATGGTACCTCACTTGTGTGGGTAGGCATAGTGCCCGTGACAGAAAACGGCGCAAAACGCAACGTGGTCACAACTCAATATCGCAGTGAAAATGTACCCTTTTTTTGCAAAGTGCCTAGCTCTAGTTTTTGAACCCTAGCTCTGCGGGCACCTTGGGAAACCTAGCAAACCTATACATTTTTGAAAACTAGACACCCAGGGGAATCCAGGAGAGGGGTGACTTGACTGCCTCCCACCAGGGTGTGTTACCCAGAATCCCTTGCAAACCTAAAAAATTGTCAAAAAAACGAATTTCCCCCACATTTCTGTCGTGGAAAGTTCAGAAATCTGCGTGGATCCACAAATTTCCACCCACCCCGCATCCCCCAAAGTCTTACGGGAAAAACAGTACCTCACTTGTGTGGGTCGGCCTAGAGTCCGTGACAGGAAATGGTACAAAACGCAACGTGGTCACACCTCAATTTCGCAGTGAAAAATGACCCTTTTTTGGCAAAATGTCTAGCTGTAGTTTTTGAACCCTAGCTCTGCGGGCACCTTGGGAAACCTAGCAAACCTCTACATTTTTTAAAACTAGACACCCAGGGGAATCTAGGGTGGGGTGACTTGACTGCCTCCAACCAGGGTCTGTTACCCAGAATCCCTTGCAAACCTAAAAAATTGTCCAAAAAAACACATTTTCCCCACATTTCTGTCGTGGAAAGTTCCGGAATCTGCGTGGATCCACAAATTTCCAACCACTCCGCGTTCCCCAAAGTCTTACGAGAAAAACGGTACCTCACTTGTGTGGGTCGGCCTAGTGCCCACGACAGGAAACGGCGCAAAACGCAACGTGGTCACACCTCAATTTCGCAGTGAAAAATGACCCTTTTTTGGCGAAATGTCTAGCTGTAGTTTTTGACCCCCAGCTCTGCGGGCACCTTTGGGAAACCTAGCAAACCTATACATTTTTGAAAACTAGACACCCAGGGGAATCCAGGATGGGGTAACTTGACTGCCTCCCACCAGGGTCTGTTACCCAGAATCCCTTGCAAACCTAAAAAATTGTCAAAAAAACCACATTTTCCCCCCATTTCTGTCGTGGAAAGTTCTGGAATCTGCGTGGATCCACAAATTTCCACCCACCCCGTGTCCCCCAAAGTCTTACGAGAAAAACGGTACCTCACTTGTGTGGGTCGGCCTAGTGCCCGCGACAGGAAACGGCGCAAAACGCAACGTGGTCACGCCTCAATGTCGCAGTTAAAAATGACCCTTTTTTGGCAAAATGACTAGCTGTGGTTTTTGAACCCTAGCTCTGCGGGCACCTTGGGAAACCTAGCAAACCTATACATTTTTGAAAACTAGACACCCAGGGGAATCCAGGATGGGGTGACTTGACTGCCTCCCACCAGGGTCTGTTACCCAGAATCCCTTGCAAACCTAAAAAATTGTCCAAAAAAACACATTTTCCCCACATTTCTGTCGTGGAAAGTTCCGGAATATGCATGGATCCACAAATTTCCACCCACCCCACATTCCCCAAAGTCTTATGAGAAAAACAGTACCTCACTTGTGTGGGTCAGCCTAGTGCCCGCGACAGGAAACGGCTCAAAACGCAACATGGTCACACCTCGATTTCGCAGTGAAAAATGACCCTTTTTTGGCAAAATGACTAGCTGTAGTTTTTGAACCCTAGTTCTGCGGGCACCTTGGGAAACCTAGCAAACCTATACATTTTTGAAAACTAGACACCCAGGGGAATCCAGGATGGGGTGACTTGACTGCCTCCCGCCAGGGTCTGTTACCCAGAATTTCTTGCAAACCTAAAAAATTGTTTAAAAAAACACATTTTCCCCACATTTCTGTTGTGGAAAGGTCTGGAATCTGCGTGGATGCACACATTTTTACCCACCCGAGTTCCCCAAAGTCTTACGAGAAAAACGGTACCTCACTTGTGTGGGTCGGCCTTGTGCCCGCGACAGGAAACAGCGCAAAACGCAACGTGGTCACACCTCAATTTCGCAGTGAAAAATGACCCTTTTTTGGCAAAATGACTAGCTGTAGTTTTTGAACCCTAGATCTGCGGGCACCTTGGGAAACCTAGCAAACCTATACATTTTTTAAAACTAGACACCCAGGGGAATCCAGGATGGGGTAACTTGACTGCCTCCCACCAGGGTCTGTTACCCAGAATCCCTTGCAAACCTAAAAAATTGTCCAAAAAAACACATTTTCCCCCCATTTCTGTCGTGGAAAGTTCTGGAATCTGCGTGGATCCACAAATTTCCACCCACCCCGCGTCCCCCAAAGTCTTACGAGAAAAACAGTACCTCACTTGTGTGGGTCGGCCTAGTGCCCGCGACAGGAAACGGCGCAAAACACAACGTGGTCACACCTCAATGTCGCAGTGAAAAATGACCCTTTTTTGGCAAAATGACTAGCTGTGGTTTTTGAACCCTAGCTCTGCGGGCACCTTGGGAAACCTAGCAAACCTATACATTTTTTAAAACTAGACACCCAGGGGAATCCAGGATGGGGTGACTTGACTGCCTCCCACCAGGGTCTGTTACCCAGAATCCCTTGCAAACCTAAAAAATTGTCAAAAAAAACACATTTTTCCCATATTTCTGTCGTGGAAAGTTCCGGAATCTGCGTGGATCCACAAATTTCCACCCACCCCACGTTCCTCAAAGTCTTACCAGAAAAACGGTACCTCACTTGTGTGGGTCGGCCTAGTGCCCGCGACAGGAAACAGCGCAAAACGCATCGTGGTCACACCTCAATTTCGCAGTGAAAAATGACCCTTTTTTGGCAAAATGACTAGCTGTAGTTTTTGAACCCTAGCTCTGCGGGCACCTTGGGAAACCTAGCAAACCTATACATTTTTGAAAACTAGACACCCAGGGGAATCCAGGATGGGGTGACTTGACTGCCTCCCACCAGGGTCTGTTACCCAGAATCCCTTGCAAACCTAAACAATTGTCCAAAAAAACACATTTTCCCCCCATTTCTGTCGTGGAAAGTTCTGGAATCTGCGTGGATCCACAAATTTCCACCCACCCCGCATCCCCCAAAGTCTTACGAGAAAAACTGTACTTCACTTGTGTGGGTCGGCCTAGTGCCCACGACAGGAAACGGCGCAAAACGCAACGTGGTCACACCTCAATGTCGCAGTGAAAAATGACCCTTTTTTGGCAAAATGACAAGCTGTGGTTTTTGAACCCTAGCTCTGCGGGCACCTTGGGAAACCTAGCAAACCTATACATTTTTTAAAACTAGACACCCAGGGGAATCCAGGATGGGGTGACTTGACTGCCTCCCGCCAGGGTCTGTTACCCAGAATCCCTTGCAAACCTAAAAAATTGTTTAAAAAAACACATTTTCCCCACATTTCTGTTGTGGAAAGGTCTGGAATCTGCGTGGATGCACAAATTTCCACCCACCCCGCGTTCCCCAAAGTCTTACGAGAAAAACGGTACCTCACTTGTGTGGGTCGGCCTAGTGCCCGTGACAGGAAACAGCGCAAAACGCAACGTGGTCACACCTCAATTTCGCAGTGAAAAATGACCCTTTTTTGGCAAAATGACTAGCAGTAGTTTTTGAACCCTAGCTCTGCGGGCTCCTTGGGAAACCTAGCAAACCTATACATGTTTTAAAACTAGACACCCAGGGGAATCCAGGATGGGGTAACTTGACTGCCTCTCACCAGGGTCTGTTACCCAGAATCCCTTGCAAACCTAAAAAATTGTCAAAAAAAACACATTTTCCCCCCATTTCTGTCGTGGAAAGTTCTGGAATCTGCGTGGATCCACAAATTTCCACCCACCCCGCATCCCCCAAAGTCTTACGTGAAAAACTGTACCTCACTTGTGTGGGTCGGCCTAGTGCCCGCGACAGGAAACGGCGCAAAACGCAACGTGGTCACACCTCAATGTCGCAGTGACAAATGACCCTTTTTTGGCAAAATGACAAGCTGTGGTTTTTGAACCCTAGCTCTGCGGGCACCTTGGGAAACCTAGCAAACCTATACATTTTTGAAAACTAGACACCCAGGTGAATCCAGGATGGGGTGACTTGACTGCCTCCCACCAGGGTCTGTTAACCAGAATCCCTTGCAAACCTAAAAAATTGTCAAAAAAAACACATTTTCCCCACATTTCTGTCGTGGAAAGTTCTGGAATCTGCATGGATCCACAAATTTCCACCCACCCCGCGTTCCCCAAAGTCTTAGGAGAAAAACTGTACCTCACTTGTGTGGGTTGGCCTAGTGCCAGCGACAGGAAACGGCGCAAAACGCAACGTGGTCACACCTCAATTTCGCAGTGAAAAATGACCCTTTTTTGGCAAAATGACTAGCTGTAGTTTTTGAACCCTAGCTCTGCGGGCACCTTGGGAAACCTAGCAAACCTATACATTTTTGAAAACTAGACACCCAGGGAAATCCAGGATGGGGTGACTTGACTGCCTCCCACCAGGGTCTGTTACCCAGAATCCCTTGCAAACCTAAACAATTGTAAAAAAAAACACATTTTCCCCACATTTCTGCCGTGGAAAGTTCCGGAATCTGCGTGGATCCACAAATTTCCACCCACCCCGCGTTCCCCAAAGTCTTACTAGAAAAACGGTACCTCACTTGTGTGGGTCGGCCTAGTGCCCGCGACAGGAAACGGCGCAAAACGCAACGTGGTCACACCTCAATTTCGCAGTGAAAAATGACACTTTTTTGGCAAAATGTCTAGCTGTAGTTTTTTAAGCCTAGCTCTGCGGGCACCTTGGGAAATGTTGGACTTGGCCCTTCTGGCAGGTTCACCGCTAAACTTTTTGCTTTTACTGGTGACCTGGTGGTAGTGATTTTTGGTTTCTGCGCACTTTCCCTGTGTCCCAGAGTAAAGTGCGTGCGTCCTCTGAGTGCATGTGGTGAGATAGGCCTGCCCTCCCTTAGGAATGCATGGGGAATGTATGTGCCCCTGGTAGTTCCTGATGCGTGGGGTATGCCGGGTCAAGTCTGGTATGTGCGGACTCGTGTGATTGAATGCTGTGCAATGATGTATGCAGCATGTATGTGTCTAGTGTGGAAGTGCCACTTCCAGACATGGCTGTGCATGTGCTGTAAAGGTGCTGACACGTGATTGGCTGGAGCTGGCTGGTGAGCCTGGCTCCAGGAGTCTGGATGGGTCTGCCCCGGTGGTGAGTGTTGAGATCAGCATGTGTGATGTGAGGGAGTGGTGCACCTGGGTCCTGTGAATAGGGCTGGGATTTCCCCCACACAATGCTGGCTCCGCCCCCTGTGGTGCGACTGATGACCCTAGCCCTGCCAGTGAATAGAGTGAGGGGCTGAGCCCATCAAGGGTGCTCCCCAACCAGCTGCGACTGGTTTTCCCCCTCACCCTGAACCAAGAACAAAGGGAAAAGGTGTATAAAAATGGGGCTGTATCCCCACAGAGGTTCTCTTCCAGGATCCTGCCTGAGGGGGCTGCTGCTGTTGCTGGGCCAGAGGACCGCCACTTGGACTACCTCCCTGCCTGCAGGCCCAGTGAGCTGGCTTTGGGCCCAGTCTTGCCCCCCCCCTGCCTTGCTGCATACAAAGGAGAACTTTGCTGGACTTTGTTTTTATTCTCCCCTAAGCGCTGGGAGCGCTTTATTTGTATCCCTAAGCGCCTGGGAGCGCTTTTATTTGTCTTATAGCGCTGGGAGCGCTTTTTTTGGGACCCCAGTATCGAGAAGCGCTTTTTCTGAAGAGCGCCTTCATTGTGGCCCGCGGTGCGGCGCTACGATAACCTGCGAGGGAACCCCGACGTAGGGATTCCCCCGCTTCCTGCCGCGTTTTGAGGCGGGAGCCCACCCCACTTATTCCTGTATCTAAATTACAGGTGCCCACCCCGCATTGTGTACTTAAACGAACGGGAGCCTACCCCTTGTTGTGCCGGCGGAAGCCAGGGCCCCGAAAGAATCACCGCCGCCGGCCCGGGAGCTTCCATGAGAGATCCGCGCTGCCATTGGTGGCGGCGCTCCTGAGCCTGGAGGCTCGTCTCAAGGGCCGCGCTGCCATTGGTTAAGGTGCTCTGGGCTGTGCTGCCATTGGCAGGCCAGCAACCCTGCACCTCGAGCCGGGGGAGCTTCCGAGGAGCGAGGCTGCGTCCGGAGTCGAGACCAGTTGGAGGTCTCCCCTGCCCCGCCGGAGTGCTACCGGCGACAACGAAGGAGAGCGGAGACGACGCGGGAGTCCCCAGAGAGCAGCCCGGTAAGTGTGAAGGGCTGGGGGACTCCGCGCATGTGTTAAGGGTGCCGGTCGCAGACCGGTCTATTTCCTTGAGCCCACGAGGCTCCGACATTGGGGCAGTGTTCCTGAGCCCCCGAGAGGCTCCAACGTTGGCCCTATTGTTTGTAAAGAGCCTAGTAGGCTCCAAGGGGGCACATGGTTAAAAGAGCCTAGAGGGCTCCAACGTGCACCGCACTGTGTGATTTAGAGCGCAAGTATGCTCCAACGTGGGGGACAAGTTCTGCCCTTCATTCTTCCCTCTCATTGGCACATATTAGTTCGGGAGCCAGCGCGCTCCAGTGGGTGAATATTTGTTTAGAGCCCCGAGGCTCCAACAACTGCTATATGTGTTTTAAAAGTCACAGTGGTGCCCACGCTCATCTTCCCAGCTGCCCAGCACTTAGTGGGCAGCTGCAACGTTTAGGTTGTGCCTTGTGCGCCGTGGCTTGCGCAGTTTGCGCAGTCCAGCCCTGACTCTATGGACAAAGGGCTTTTGAGCCCCTGATAGGCCAGGTTGGCCTGGGGACAGATTTGCTGTGTGGTGCCCTCCCCTAGGGTACCTGGTTACTTATGTGAGTTTGGCGCAATTGTGTTTTCCTGCACCTCTGAATGTGTTTTTATGCAACATGTGCCTTGTGTTTACACCTCTGAATGTGTTGTGATGCATCATGTGTAATGTGCTTATACCCCTACCGGTATTGTGATACTTAGGTGGTTGTTTTTCTCCTAGTACAGGTGGTGCTAGTGAGGTCCTGGTTCCCTGCGCAATATTTTCCTAAGGTGGTTAGGGGTGCGTAGGTGGTACTTACCTGTTACCAGTAGTTACTGGTTGTGTGCTACATGTGTCATTTTGTGCTACAGTAATTTTATATCCTATGTTCTAAGTGCTAAGTTCTAAAAGTGCTAATTCCTGACAGTGGTCCATGTGGCCCTGTCCCCTGTACATATAATCCCTTGTAAAATTCCGCCCAGTGCCAGTTGGCACAGTGTAAATTGTGTGAATAGTATCTAATGTGTTTTGGTGTAATACAAAGGCTATTTTTATATAATACCTTGTGTGGAGTTTCTTTTGTGGTGGGCCTTGGGTGTTGTTGCTGGGTGCGCGCGCAAACGCTTTACACATCGCCTCCGGGATAAGCCTGACTGCTCGTGCCAAGCTACCAAGGGGGTGAGCAGGGGTTATCTTTGGCGTGTAACTCCCCAGCCCTGACTAGAGTGGTTGTTTCTGCCTGGCTTTGGCGCAAGCCCTAGCCAACCAGAAATCCCATTTCTAACAGGAAACCTAGCAAACCTATACATTTTTGAGAACTAGACACCCAGGGGAATCCAGGATGGGGTGACTTGACTGCCTCCCACCAGGGTCTGTTACCCAGAATCCCTTGCAAACCTAAAAAATTGTAAAGAAAAACTAATTTTCCCCACATTTCTGTGGTGGAAATTTCCGGAATCTGCGTGGATCCACAAATTTCCACCCACCCCGCGTTCCCCAAAGTCTTACGAGAAAAATGGTACCTCACTTGTGTGTGTTGGCCTAGTGCCCGCGACAGGAAACGGCGCAAAACGTAGTGAGGTAACACCAAAATTGCCTATCTCAAAACCACCTGGTTTTGCAAGGGGGTCACTTGGGTTTTTGGCCCGGTGCACGGCGGCCATCTAGGGAAACCTACCAAACCCATAAATTTCTGAAAACTAGACACCCGGGGGCTTGCAGGGAGGTATGGCTTGCGTGGATACCCCAAAGTTTCCTTACCCAGAATCCCCTGCAAACCTCAATTTTAGCTGAAAAAATCACTTTTTCACACATTTTTGTGTGGGAAAGTTGTGGCATCACCGGGCTCACTCAAATTTCCCACCTCCCAGCGTTCCCCTGGGTCTCCTGGTAAAAATGCTGCCTCACTTGTGTGGGAGGCCCAAGTACCTGCGACAGGCAAGGGCCCAAAACGTAGTGTGGTGACATCAGAATTGCTCAAAACCACCTGGTTTTACAAGGGGGGTCACCTGGGTTTTTGGCCCGGTGCTCGGCGGCCATCTAGGGAAACCTACCAAACCCATACATTTCTGAAAACTAGACACCCGGGGGCTTGCAGGGAGGTATGGCTTGCGTGGATCCCCCAACGTTTCCTTACCCAGAATCCCCTGCAAACCTCAATTGTAGCTGAAAAAATAACTTTTTTTACACATTTTTGTGTGGGAAAGTTGTGGCATCACCGGGCACACTCAAATTTCCCACCTCCCAGCGTTCCCCTGGGTCTCCCGGTAAAAATGGTGCCTCACTTGTGTGGGAGGCCCAAGTACCCGCGACAGGCAAGGGGCACAAAAATGCGTGAAAAAAGTGATTTTTTCAGCTAAAATTGAGGTTTGCAGGGGATTCTGGGTAAGGAAACGTTGGGGATCCACGCAAGCCATACCTCCTTGCAAGCCCCGGGTGTCTAGTTTTCAGAAATGTATGGGTTTGATAGGTTTCCCTATATGGCCGCCGAGCACCAGGCCAAAAACCCAGGTGACCCCCCTTGCAAAACCAGGTAGTTCTGAGATAGGCAATTTTGATGTCACCTCACTACATTTTGGGCCCTTGCCTGTCGTGGGTACTTGGGCCTCCCACACAAGTGAGGCACCATTTTTACTGGGAGACCCAGGGGAACGCTGGGAGGTGGGAAATTTGAGTGAGCCCGGTGATGCCACAACTTTCCCACACAAAAATGTGTGAAAAAGTGATTTTTCCAGCTAAAATTGAGGTTTGCAGGGGATTCTGGGTAAGGAAACTTTGGTGGATCCACGCAAGCCATACCTGCCTGGAAGCCTCCGGGTGTCTAGTTTTCAGAAATGTATGGGTTCGGTAGGTTTCCCTAGATGGCCGCCGAGCACCGGGCCAAAAACCCAGGTGACCCCCCTTGCAAAACCAGGTGGTTTTGAGATAGGCAATTTTGATGTCACCACACCACGTTTTGGGCCCTTGCCTGTTGCGGGTACTTGGGCCTCCCACACAAGTGAGGCACCATTTTTACCGGGAGACCCAGGAGAATGCTGGGAGGTGGTAAATTTGAGTGAGCCCGGTGATGCCACAACTTTCCCACACAAAAATGTGTGAAAAAAGTGATTTTTTCAGCTAAAATTGAGTTTTGCAGGGGATTCTGGGTAAGGAAACGTTGAGGGATCAATTGAAGCCATACCTCCCTGGAAGCCCCCGGGTGTCTAGTTTTCAGAAATGAATGGGTTTGGTAGGTTTCCCTAGATGGCCGCCGAGCACGGGCCAAAAAGACAGTTGACCCCCTTGCAAAACCAGAACGTTTTGACATTGTTTCTACAGCATGAGAATTTCGGCACAATAACGCAAGGAAAATGTGACAGACATTTTGAGGTTTGCAGGACATTGTGGATAAAATAACTTTTTGAAATTCCCAAGAGAGACATCACCATGAACTCCCGTGGGTTTACGACAATATCTACAGTTGGTGGGTTATTCTTACATGGAACATACACCTTGGAAGAGAAACTAAAAAGACAAAGATTCCTGCACAGCCATCTATTCCTCAAACGCACACACATACTGGTTGGATTTGGCACGAGGGCGAGTTATGGTTCAGTATATTAAATTTTATTAACAAGAGATTTCACAAAAATGAAATGCACTGTCAATAATTAAATGGAGAAAACACTGAACCAATGACTCGCAGCTCGTGAGCTGTAAAGCCACGGCAAGGCACCAACCGCTTTACAGGCCATTCACCCACCTTTCATACGTGATACACACAAGACCATTCGCACCACCAGGCACAAAAACAACACATTACAAAATTCACAAAAGGGACAAGGTACACCCTGCTTCAGAAAGGCAAATATTACTGCACAGCAATCTAATCCTCAAGCACACACACATACTGGTTGGATTTGGCACGAGGGTGAGTGATGGTTCAGTATATACAATTGTATTAGCAAGTGATTTCACAAAAATGAAATGCACTGTTAATAATTGAAAGTCCGAGAAACTGAACCATTGACTCACAGCTTGTGAGCTGTAAAGCCACGACAAGGCACCAACCTCTTTACAGGCCATTCATACACCTTTCATACGTGTGAGACATACAAAACCATTCACACCGCCAGCCGCGGGCCCATCACATAACAAAACTCACACCAGCACACAGCGCCATTCAAGGGCCCATCACTTTCACACGCCCACATTCCTGACACAGCAACTACACAAGCTGATGGATTGCGTGGAGTGGCACTCAGCTAGCAGTGTGTGTAGTGACCAGCAGCAAGTCACTACTCACACACAGCCAGCCGAGCACCAGTTCACGCACACCGCTAGCCGAGCGCCAGTCCACGCACACCGCTAGCTAAACACCAGTCCACGCACACCGCTAGCAAAGCGCCAGTCCAGGCACACCGCCAGCCAATAGCCAGTCCAGGCACACCGGCAGCCAAGTACCAGTCCACGCACACCACCAGCCAAGCACCATTCCACGCACACTGCCAACCAAGTGCCAGTCCACACACACCGCCAACACATTTAGGATTTTTTTTAGACAAAAATAAAAACACAAACAAATCGCAAATAGATACAAATCTACAAACACAAAATCAGAAACTAAACACATTGCACTAACGCCAACCTTGAAACAGAATCAAATTTTTCAAAGAATACAGACCAGGCAGTTCACTTTACCACTCATGAATGCTCCCAAAAACTTATTTTGCGTGTGGTACGCTCTAAAACAAGCAGGGACACACAGCCCAGGTTTAGAAGGACAGTCGGGGCAGTACATACGAATCTCCTTCCGCGTACCTCTTCGCCAACAGACTCTGCATCTCCTAGTGGGAAAATCTTTTGCCGGTGTGGGAGGGATGACATCAGGAAAGTGCCGATCTTTCAATCGAACCACATCCTGCACCACTCCAAATCTAGGAACACTTGCCTGTTCCACAACAACAAGGCTAGCTATCACAGAGTGCTGAAACTGAAGAAATGTCAACTTTGACGCAGGAGAACACTCCTTGAACACAATAAAAGCATTGAAAATTGCTAATTCGAAGAAATGGATGGCCAACTTCTTATACCAAACATAAGCCTTCCGAATAGCAGAGTAAGGTTCCAACCTCTGATCTACTCTGTCAACACCACCCATGTGCTTATTGTAGTCTAGAATGCACACAGGTTTGCGCACTTCAGCAACCTGACCCCAAACAGCCACAGGTGAAGTACTCTCATCATGGATGGTAGTCAGCATGTACACATCCCTCCTGTCCACAAATTTTACAGCTAGTAGTTCATCACTACGCAAGGAACTGCACTGCCCCCTCTGAAGTTTTTTGCAAACAAGCTCTTTCGGATAACCTTTACGGTTAGAGCGGATTGTGCCACATGCAAAAGTGTCCACTTTATACAATTCCTTAAATAATTGCACAGCAGTATAGAAGTTATCAAGGTACAAATGGTGGCCTCTGTTAAACAGTCTTCTAGCAAGATCCCACACAATTTTCTCTGAAACTCCAAAAGTGGACGGACAACCTGGGAGGTCAATAGTAGAATCTCTACCAGTGTACACACGAAAATTAAAAACATATCCTGTCCTACTCTCAGACAACATATACAGCTTAATTCCATAGCGTGCCCTCTTGCTAGGGATGTACTGCCTAAAAACCAAACGGCCCTTGAACAAAACCAAAGACTCATCAATAGATATTTCTTTCCCTGGAGTATAGATCTCAGAAAATCGATCTACAAAGTGATCAAGAACGGGCCGAATCTTAAAAAGACGGTCACAGTCAGGGAGATCTCCTGGCAACGCCATAGGATTATCAACAAAATGCAGCATACATAGCAAAAGTAAATACCGATTACGAGTCATAACTGCAGGAAATATGGCAGTTGCCAACAAGGGGCTAGTAGACCAATATGAAGCCAAGGTTGGCTTCCTTACCACACCCATCAATAAAGTCAAACCCCAAAACTTCTTAATCTCTTCCAGATATGCGGGAGCCCACAGGGTAGCTCTAGACTGGGGCCTAAGTTTGTCGCTGTTGTCCCTCAAAAACTGTTCAGCATACAAATTCGTCTGCTCAACAATCTCACCCAAAAATACATCATCCATAAACAACTGAAAAAACTGTATAGGCAAAAAGTGTTCACAATCCACTGTACACCCTGCATCACCGCTAAAGGCAGGCAACACCGGCTGCACCATGTTTGGATCAACCCAAAGTCCAGCACTTCCAGTAGGAAGCCTAGCAGCCTCAGACTGCAATCCAGATGCCTCTTTCACCATCGGCACAGCAGTTTCCTCCTCTAAGACAGGCACTTCATCCGCACTGAGAGTTGCTTCATCCACACCAAGAGTACCTTCATCTGCACTGAGAGTACCTTCATCATCCGATGACTCCATGTTGAGAGAAAACTCACTGCCAGAATCTTCCCCTCCCTCCTCTCCCTCAGACGCACTGTCAGTCTCATAATCAAGCTCAGAGGAAGATTCAAGAAGCAACCACCTGTTGAGCAGTCATTCTACGGCTAGCCATGTTGCTTACTAATAAAGGTAACTTGTCAAACAAGTCAACAACAACAAACACTTTGTAAAATAAGTAATAAACAAAAAGCACCTTTATCAAAAACTCATATATACTCCAAACAATACCACTCACTTGCCAGAGGCAGCTAAACTACTCACCACCACCTACTCTGTACAGACACAGTATGGATCAACAATATCCCACTAAAAAAGAAAGAGAAAAGCAATTACACATGAGACTATGCAAAACACATCGCAAATAATGTCATGCTCAAACCACTAACTAAATATGCCGCCATTATGACATCACTTACAAACAAATTCATTCAGACATTACAATATTTCTCATTTGGAGTAAATACAACAAAAAAAAATTCTTACCAAAACAATACAACTACACAAAACTGCCGAACAGCCACTGTCGAAACCGGAAACAGGAATTAAAAGCTTTAGACTAGAATAAAAAGGAGAAAAAAACTTTATTGTCACATATGCATATAATGCTCTAGACCATCACGTACTGCGCAAAATTTATTACTTGAACCTCCCACTTTCAAGAAGGAAAGATCGATGGCCCAATCCTTTACAAGCAACGCGGCGAGAATCTGGAACTCAGCCTCAGCTCCGGACCATCCCCTCCCTCTTCCCAGTCCTTCAAAACTGACCTCAAAGTTCTCCTCCTGCAAAGACACTTCCAAACTTAATTCACACCCTCTCTATTGTCTGAAGGAAGTCTTTACATTATAGGAAATTCTGTTCTCCATGCCCGTAGAAGTGCCTTCCCAGTGTGTTCCTGTGTTTTGAGTGTCTGCCATTTATTGCACTTTTATACCTCTACTTGTACTTTGTACTCTTTTGTAACTTGCACACATGTCACTTTTCCTCTTGTAACGTATTGTTTGCTACCTCTTGTATTTTGTTTGCTTTTGATACATGCACAATTACCACCATTGCCTCATGTAACATAACGTTTGCTCTTGTTTTCAGAGTGTCTGCCATTTATTGCAGTATTTTACCTCATGTGACATCCATCAGAGAGCTGCGTGAATAATTACCTGGTAATCCCCTCAGCACAATGCAAACATGCACATACATGACACTGTTCAGGGATCTATCATCCACAGCTGACATTAAATGACCATTCATCATGGTCCCCCCATTAAAGCAGTGAACTTTGTGATCTGCATGGTACATGTTCTTTGCAGTAGGCACATTAACCCTCTGTGCTACCTTTCCAGGAGCCAACCCTTCCACTACACAAAACTCCATCTCTCTCTAGGAAGAGCATTAATCACCAAAGTTATCATGACCTTTTAATTGTTTCTGAAAATTGCTGGAGGCCAGGAAGGAGGCAGCAAGTTTTTTTCAAACCATAATATACTTGCAAACACTACGCACCCACCCGAAATAGGTACCCAGTAAGGTCACACCGTTCGCACCGCCCTAACCTGCTCAAGGTTCATGTGACCTCAGTGACAGTCACAGCGACTGGATCACTGTTGCTCTAGGGTGTGCTGCTTCGTAGGCCTGCCTGCAAGACTGGAGATGAACTTCAGTATGGATTGTGGTGGACAGGTCTTCAAGGTTAACCCACAATTGACACCACTAGGGTACACCTGCTTGTGCTAAGACATCAAGCCTTCTAAGTCTAGTGGGGCCGTCTACGGTCTAGCATGGGAATGTGCTCCCTCAGTACAGTGGTGTGGTGGACTGGTCATGAATGCGGAATCCGGTTCCCCAGTTCCAAATTCGACAGCTCTGGCCATAGTGCCACATCCCCACTGAACGCCATACTTGCCCACTGAGAGAAACTCGCACTGCCTTCAGCTATAACCTAATTGTGCCCGCTATAAACACTTGGATGTGGCTCAATTCAAATTATGCACTTGATAAGAGTAATACGCTGCCTAAAAAAAAAAAAGCAACCACTCATAGGGAATGCAAAGCATGTGAAATGTAAACAGAAACAACATGGTTACCTAAACGATCTCTCACTAACTATTCAGAAATCAGCGAGTGGTTTCACCTGAAAAGTTATGGACATAACTAGAGGGCCCTGAAGGGAACCGTTTCACTGTCCATTGCTTACATCCTTACAAAACATAAGCCGTATGGTATAAAAAGACCACATCCATAAACACAGAGCCATGGTGCACATTGTGTTTTCCAATGCACCCATCAACCAGGTATTGCAGTACCTCCAGGAATGGTACACTCTCCCAACCTGGAAACAACAATGCTGTTCAAAGAAAAACGAGAAAACGAAAGTAGCACTTCACTGGCAAGCTCTGTAAAGTGATGCTGGTGTATTTGGATGTAAAAAAAAAACAATCTGGCCACTTTGCAACCCCTCTGTCTTGCTTTATTTAGTTAGGTATATAATACATTCTATTTCTCTCCATCCTGCTGCACTTTGGATTAGAAAATTTCAAAAGAAGGGCATTTCTCGGCAGAGCGTTTTTCATTTTTGGATCCATTTCACAGGGAAGCAACTAGAAACACAAGCGTTTTTCATTTTTTAATCCATTTCACAGGGAAGCAACTACAGGCACACACGAACGAAGCCGAGCCTCGTGGCATGCCTTTGGCCTTCCATAGTGCCCCCACCCTAACTAACCCCACCGATGCAAAAATCCCCCCTCCCCAGCCCCAAAACTCACCTTTACTCTCCGACGCGCAGGAAGCAAATGGCTTCCTGCGCCTCAAAGAACAAAGGGGAAACCTCCAATGACGTCAGCGCGGCTCTCGCGCTGACGTCATTTATGACTCGGGGGTGGGGGGTGGGGAGAGGCAGGGGAACGTCTTCCCCTGCCTTCCCAGTAAAAAAAAAAGATTGACCACTCACGGGGGGAGCGCCAGCGCTTCCCCGGTGGGTGGGTGCCATGACGAGCTGGACTCGTCATGGGCACAGCGCGACTGTGCTCCATGACGAGTCCAGCTCGTCATGGGCACAGAACGGGTTAAGAGGAGTTCTGACAACTTTTGCGCCCAGTGCCACTGCACCTTCTGCACTATTCAAATCATGACCCTGTTATATGCAAGGTAACTGCACTTATGACTGCCTGTTTAATAGTAAAATATACAAATATTTTGTGTTTAGTGTAGTTATGACAACTTTTGGGCCCAGTGCCACTGCACCTGCTGCACTTGTCAGTCATGACACTGTTATCTGCAAGTTAACTGCACTTGTGACTGCCTATTTAATAGAAAAATATAGTAATGTAAGGTGTTTAGTGGGGTGCCTAGAGCTTTTGGTCCCTGGTGCTACTGCACCTGCTGTACCATTCAAGTAATTACCCTATTACCTGCTAGATAAATGCACTTGTGACTGTCTTATTTAGTAATAAAATTTAGCAACAATCTGGGTTTAGTGGGGTCCCTAGAGCTTTTGGCCCCAGTGCCACTGCACCTGCTGCACCATCCAAACCAGGTCCCTTTCGACTGCAAGGTAACTGCAATTGTGACTGCCTGTTTAGTAGACAAAAATAGCAAATAATAGTGCCGATTCCGATCCTGTAAAACCCGGGTACGAACCGTCGTACGGAGCGTTTTCTCCGTCCGACTCGTACCCGGGAAAACCACCTTACAAACCCGCAAGTACGATTCGTACAGAAATACCATTTCCGTACGAATCGTACAAAACACCGACCTGCTAAAATATACCCACAATTCCGATCCGGGACACCGCGTACGTGACGTCCGGACGGAGTCAGGCAGCGTTTTAGGAACCAGCAAGTACGATTCGTGCCTACGTCACTCCGCACGTAGCATTTTTTACGGGAGCCAAAAACTGCCGGGAAATTGAGGAGGACGCGAGGAAGGAGCACCTGTACGCGACAGACAGCCATTGACCCCATCCTACGTGTCATCCCGGCCCTCATAGCCTACGACCTGGTGCACAGGATCCGACGCAGACGCCGCAGAAGGTTAGAACAACACCCAGGGGCAAAGGTGGGGGGCCGGGGCAGGAAACTTAACCCCCACCCAAGGCAAAATGTATACATGCCCTGTACATACCGTACCTCCAGGGACTGGTCACTCCGGGGGGGGGGGGGGGGTGTCCACCAAGGCCTGCGTCCCGCCACAACGGAAGTGGACGTGGATGCGTCCCGTCACCACAACAATTGTGGTACGCACCGTACCCACGCCTTAAGAGCGTGGGTACGGGTCGTACCATGCCTACCCCTACGTCACCCCAACATTGGAGGTACGGCTCGTACCCAGGCCTTAAGAGCGTGGGTACGGGTCGTACCACGCCTACCCCTACGTCACCCCAACAATGGTGGTACGGCCCCACGCTCTTCAGGACTGGGTACGGGCCGTACCACCAGTCTTGGGGTGACGCAGGGGTACGCGTGGTGCGACCGTACCCACGCTCTGAAGGCCTGGGTACAGGCCGAACCCCTACGTCACCCCAACAATAGTGGTACGGCCCGTACCCAGGCCCGAAGAGCGTGGGTACGGGCCGTACCACCATTGTTGGGGTGACGTAGGGGTAGGCGTGGTACGACCCCTACCAACGCTCTTAAGGCCTGGGTACGGGTCGTACCCCCAATGTTGGGGTGACGTAGGGGTAGGCATGGTACGACCCGTACCCACGCTCTGAAGGCCTGGGTACGGGCCATACCCCTACGGCACCCCAACATTTGGGGTACGGCCCGTACCCAGGCCTGAAGAGCATGTGGGCGGGGGGGGTGGGTGTCGTGCTACGATCTACATCAATGGACAGAGACATAGGGGTGGGTGCCTATCACTCCCAGCAGTGCCCAGACATATGAGGGGGGGTGCCTATCACTCCCAGCAGTGCTCAGACATATGAGGAGTGGGTGCAGAGGACTCCCAGCAGTGCCCAGACATATGAGGGGTGGGTGCCTATCCCTCTCAGCAGTGCCCAGACATATGAGGGGTGGGTGCATATCACTCCCAGCAGTGCCCAGACATATGAGGGGTGGGTGCAGAGGACCCCCAGCAGTGCCCAGACATATGAAGGGTGGGTGCCTATCACTCTCAGCAGTGCCCAGACATATGAGGGGTGGGTGCAGAGGACTCCCAGCAGTGCCCAGACATATGAGGGGTGGGTGCAGAGGACCCCCAGCAGTGCCCAGACATGTGAGGGGTGTGTGCCTATCACTCCCAGCAGTGCCCAGACATATGAGGGGTGGGTGCCTATCACTCCCAGCAGTGCCCAGACATATGAGGGGTGGGTGCAGAGAACTCCCAGCAGTGCCCAGACATATGAGGGGTGGGTGCCTATCACTCCCAGCAGTGCCCAGACATATGAGGGGTGTGTGCCTATCACTCCCTGCAGTGCCCAGACATATGAGGGGTGGGTGCCTATCACTCCCAGCAGTGCCCAGACATATGAGGGGTGGGTGCAGAGGACTCCCAGCAGTGCCCAGACATATGAGGGGTGGGTGCAGAGGACCCCCAGCAGTGCCCAGACATGTGAGGGGTGTGTGCCTATAACTCCCAGCAGTGCCCAGACATATGAGGGGTGGGTGCCTATCACTCCCAGCAGTGCCCAGACATATGAGGGGTGGGTGCAGAGGACTCCCAGCAGTGCCCAGACATATGAGGGGTGGGTGCCTATCACTCCCAGCAGTGCCCAGACATATGAGGGGTGTGTGCCTATCACTCCCAGCAGTGCCCAGACATATGAGGGGTGGGTGCCTATCACTCCCAGCAGTGCCCAGACATATGAGGGGTGGGTGCAGAGGACCCCCAGCAGTGCCCAGACATATGAGGGGTGGGTGCAGAGGACTCCCAGCAGTGCCCAGACATATGAGGGGTGGGTGCCTATCACTCTCAGCAGTGCCCAGACATATGAGGGGTGGGTGAAGAGGACCCCCAGCAGTCCCCAGACATATGAGGGGTGGGTGCCTATCACTCCCAGCAGTGCCCAAACATATGAGGGGTGGGTGCAGAGGACTCCCAGCAGTGCCCAGACATATGAGGGGTGGGTGCAGAGGCCTCCCAGCAGTGGACAGAAACATGGGGGTGTGTACATCATTCTCCCATTAGCAAAACTCCATGGGTGCATGAAGGCATCCACAATGTGCAACTATGTTGATAGTGCCATGCCAACACATCACTGACAGCAGTGTCCCACTCCCATGAGGATGTATGTCCTTCCCCCACTGCATGACACACCACATGTGGGTGTGATGACAAATTACACATGCATACCCACCCCTGGCGGTGGCAGCACAATACACACACTGAGATCATGCAACAAGACTGTATCCTCATGTTAAACCCCACTCAACTAAGAGAGCCTAAGGGAACACACACGGTCACCCACATTCCAGGACTGATAGGAATGAACAGGTGCTGGGGCTGCCAACAAGTTGTTACCTCCCATGGAGGGAAAAGGGTGGAGTACCCACAGATACAATGCCCACAATTGTCAGTCAGGTGCCCAAATACCCTGCAGAACAAGTAACACATGTGTGCTAGGCTGGGAGTACACACATGCATAGTGCAGAAAAGGGACCATGTCCACATTAAGCCATGGCAACATACTCCATACACAAGTACAGTGACTACCAAGGATGGCACAGACGATGCAGGCGGAGACATTGCTGAGCAGGCATGGGCAAAGTTGAAGGGATCCCTCACACAGCAAGGAAATGTAGACACAGGTCAGCACAACAATTGGGAAACACCCTGCAGGGAAGAAGTCAGGTGCCACAGAGGAAGGAACACTCCTTGGGACAATGTCACCATACAGTAAGAGCTTACATGACCAAAGATTATTTGCAGAGACCTTGTGATGGCACGCAGATACCCCGGTCCTCCCCATGAGCAGCACACTACAACATTTCCCAGACACCTAACACATTATCACCACCCCAACTCAGGGAGCAGCAGCACCAACAGCAATACCAGAAAAGCAGTTGTGTGCAAATGAAAAACAAAATGCTTTATTCAGCATAAAAAAAGATTGGATTTGAAATGTACACTATATACACAAGGCCCATAGGCCAGTCCATTAGCGAATTCCGGGGGGGGGACGACACATTGGGACGCGTCTCCCCTAGCTTGCCTGCACAGTTCACAGTTCCTTTCCATCCACAGGGGAGGGGGCATCATGTGGGGGGGAAGGACCAGGCACCGCAGGGACAGGAGGGGAAATGGTAGGTGTTGTGGGTGCAGGGACGGACGACTCCACCACAGTGGGTGGGGCAGCGCCAAAGGTGGTGGTTAGGATGGCGCTGCACACGGTTGCAAGGTCTCCCAGTGTCTCCCCTGTACCCGAAGGAACCACAGGCCCCAAGGAGGGGGGGGGGGGGGTCAGAGGGATGAGTTGCCTGGGGACTTCCTCGACCGCTTGCGGGGTGGTGTCACACTGGGGCTGAGGGACAGACTGGCCATGAAGGACTCTTTGTCCGACTGTTGGGCAGGGGAGCTAAGGGGAGTGGTTTTGGAGGAAGTGGGTCGTGAGGACTGCGGACTCCCACTGTGGCTGCGTGGTTGCCGTTTGCCCCCCGACCCAGTGGGTGTGCCTACTTCCCCCTGTGTGTGCGTGACTGGAGGTGTGCGCTGAGAATGTCCACAGTGTTGGATGACACACATGATTCCTAGGAAAAGGTGTCTCAGGGGACTGTAGTGGCCACACTGCTCCATGGTCCTGGATAGATCTGACTGCAACAGGAGCACCGTCCCCGCACTATGCATATCTCCCCCTCATGCACATCATGTCTGAGGCCACAACATCGGTCAAGCATGCTGCAAGGCAGTTCATTTTAAGCCTTACACTCCTATGTTGAGACTCTGCATCAGTGCCAACAATCATGGACCCCAAATGACTGAACTGGACAGGGCACAGGCAAGGTCCCAACACATGTCACAGACCACCCCCACACATGATGCTGCAAGCATTGGGCACTTGGATTAACTGCCAGCCTAGATTACCTTGTGCAAGAGTGACTACACACAGACCAGGGAACACATGTCAAGGAGGGGAAGGGGGAAAGAACAGGACCGGTTGACTTTGGGGAACAGGATATGCACTGCACATATAAACCCTGGCAGTGTATCCAGGCGACTGAGCACTTCCAAAAGCTGGTGACACACAACAAACACACATGTACCTACCCCCTTCCTGCTGCTGCTTCTCCTGTAACTGCCTATCCATGTCAGGGAAGACCACCGCCAGGACACGCTTCATTTGGTGGGTCAGGCGCCGGTGCCCGCCGTGTTTGCGTGGAGGTGAGTCCTCCAGCAGGACCCGGGCGATCCTCCTGGTCAAGCACCGCATATCCTGCCAGCGTTTCCTCACCTGGGCCAGGCGCTGACTGCGACCCTCCATCGACCTCACAGCCCTGACGGCCCGCTTCCAAATCTCCCCCTTGGCGTAGGCAGCTACCTGTGAGGATGACAAAGTGAGACAACATCAATACACCTGCTCCATGTCACAGAGACACACATTAGAACAATTGGGCTTGTTTGAACAGGGCATAGTATGCAGCCGACTCATTGCACCTTTGTCATAGGGACATTATCCTCTGGGGAAGGCCAAATGCACTACGTGGCATTTAAAGTACACAGGTGGCATGAGGGGTGCGACAGAATCAATGATCATGGCTCACACTGTGCATCACAAGCAACACCAGGATTATGGACAGCACCTCAAAGCAGTCACATGCCCCAGGCCACTGACGCAACCTCAGCGGAGTACACAGACACACACAGGCACAGGACAATCATCTGCCATTGGCAACTGCGGGTACAAACATCACTCTGCACATGTGCCACTTGACGGGGGAGTCACAGGTGGGGGGCTAGCTCAGCACGTCAGACACACAGCACGGCTCCCTGATCACATCAGATGGGTAGGGCATATGCATCCTCCATGCAGCTGGGGTGCAACACTCCACATAGACACTCACCCACATGACAGGGGACTTGCACACACACCAATGTCCAGGGGCCGTACACATCATTTGGACACTATCACCACAGGTACACTCAACTCACACACATCTGTGTTTACAGTCACCTGTCACACTGGGGGGACCACAGAATCACATCAGGACTACAGAAACAACATTCCCAAGAGGATTAGCCAGGCTGAATGTGGCATGCACCATGCAGTGATTGTCACAGTAAGCACAATGCAAGTGAGGAGTGCAGATATGAACCACATCAGGCTCTGCATGGGAGACATAAGGCATTCCCCCCCCCTGGGACCCACCATGAACAACATTGCATGCCTGTCACACCTGGACACAATGCCAGAAGTGACAGACACAAAAAAGGGGCACAGTCACAGCTAGTGGAGTCAGCACTCACCTGCTCCCCTGGTCTCCCATACAGACAGGGGTACTGTGGGAGGATGACTCCAGCAACGCCTCATTCTCCTCTTGGGTGAAAGGCTGGGCCCTCTCCACAGACCTGGACATGGTGCCAGAGGAATCACAAGCAGCAGCAGTGGTGTGGAATGAAAGGTTGTGCAGGCAAGTGCTCTCTCATGGGTCCTGGCTGCCTTATATCTCCCTTGCTGGGCTGTTTCATTTACAGGAGTACAGAGTGATTGGTCAATCTCATTTGCATCCTACGTTTCCTCCAATCCCTTTAAACCTACCCCAGTGAGGGCCTTTGCATGGTTCAAAATTTGAGCATGATGTCAAGTCAACAACCACTTTGCAACATAGTATATTGTCTCCAACCGACTTTTGCTGGCCACCTGATGAAAAATTTTGAACTGGAAACTCAGTCTCCATGACAACCAGCATGCATTCAGGCCCTTATACTTGTCCCTCATGTGTCCCCTATGTAATTTCACTATCCACACACAGGTACGGTGCGTTCCACACCACTACTCCAGTGATACGGTCCGTACACGTGTGTGTAGGGCCCGTATCACTTTGGTAGTGTTGCCGTAGGTGTACGCCATTGTGATACGGGCCGTACACGCCTGTGTAGGGCCCGTAGCACTATGGCGTATGCCTATGCCAACACTACAATAGTGCTACGGGCCGTACCCGCGTGTGTAGGGCCCGTAGCACTATGGTAGTGTTGCCGTAGGCGTACGCCATAGTGCTACGGGCCGTACATACGCGGGTACGGCCCGTATCTCTATGGCATACGCCTACGCCAACACTACCCTAGTGCTCCGGGCCGTACCCGCGTGTGTAGGGCCCGTAGCACTATGGTAGTGTTGCCGTAGGCGTACGCCATAGTGCTATGGGCCGTACATACGCGGGTACGGGCTGTAACTCTATGGCGTACGCCTACGCCAACACTACCCTAGTGCTACGGGCCGTACCCGCGTGTGTAGGGCCCGTAGCACTATGGTAGTGTTGCCCTAGGCGTACGCCATAGTGCTACGGGCCGTACATACGTGGGTACGAGCCATATCTCTATGGCGTACGCCTACGCCAACACTACCCTAGTGCTACGGGCAGTACCCGAGTGTGTAGGGCCCGTAGCACTATGGTAGTGTTGCCCTAAGCGTACGTCATAGTGCTACGGGCCGTATATACGCGGGTACGAGCCGTATCTCTATGGCGTACGCCTACGCCAACACTACCATGGGGATAGGACCAGTGTGTACACGTACGTCTGTACGGTCCTTACACACACGCGTACTCCTACCCAAACCCCATATTGTGATACGACCGTACACACGCCCTCAGAGCGTGTGTACGGTGCGTTTCACAGCTTACACCGGTGATAGGAGGCGCACAGGAAAGGAATGGAGGTGTCAGACTCGCACAACGATGGACATCAAGTCATTGTCAGTGCAGTGCATCATGTGTAGGGCCTAGGTGTGTCAGGCTGTGATGTGGCACATGCCTCCTCATGTTTTAACCCAATAGTTGTGTGATGACCTGTGTACACATGTCATGTTTGATGGGGCACCATGTGGCGCACTTCCCCTTCACACCTTTTACATGTGTGCATGTAGTTCAAACTTGTCAAGCACTGCATCACTGGCATGGCACAGTCCCCAACACCCGCAACTGTCCCCTGATGCCAGGTACACGGATGATGACACCTGACATCTCACTACCAGCGTGCCACGATGTGACTATGTCATGTGTGTGTCATGTGTTCCCATGATCTTGCTGTTGGTGTTCCGTCAACGGCATCTGCTGTAGCTGCATCCAACATGTGTCTGTGTGTAGATGCCCATGTCACACTATTACGCACACCAGGACACATGTGGAATAACACGTGACGTGTGTCTTTATGCATCTAACAGGGACTTGCGAGCTTAGGACATATCTGTGTAGTCTCAATGTCTGTGTGATCATATTTGACATGTACCCCTTCATGGCAAAGTGTGTGGTCTGTCCTTTTTCAATGACATGTGACCTGTGCGTCTAGCTTGCCGGCAGCTGTCTGTATGAGATGACATCCTTCAAATGCACATATGTGGATGTATGTCACTCCTGTAATGTGTCTGGCTGTTCACTCACACTGGCCAACAGCTACTTTCATGGCATGTCATGTAGACCTTGACAATCCATGTTTGTAGCTGGCTCTTGGTAGGAGTATCACCTGGCTGGCATACGTGTGCAGGATGTATTGCACAGACCAGACTCTGTATGTGGCATATGTGTATTAGCTGTTGAACATGTGCTCAGTTCATTGACATTGGTGTAGTAATGTACTCAATCTTCGTTATTCCTTCCAATTTTCTGCAGGGCACCGCCTCTCCCCCGACCAATGCCAGACTTGGCTGCCATGAGGGAACGTGACTGCATACGCCGCTACAGATTCCCCAACGGTTAATTGTTGACCTGACAAACAGGCTGGCACCACACCTTCAACCGCGACATAGTTATCCGACTGCGCTGACCCCCAAGATGAAGGTGATGTCAGCCCTACATTTCTTTGCCACCGGTACGTTTCAATTGACCATAGCTGATGTGGGTGGCATGTCTCAGACCATGTTCAGCCGTGTCCTGCATGATGTTTTAGAAGCCATGTTGGAGCACCTGGATGAATTCATCCATTTTCCAACTCGTGAGCAGTTGACAGGTATCAAGGGTGAGTTCTGTGCCCTGGGAGGGATGCCCCATGTAATTGGGTCCATTGATGGGACACATGTGGCTTTGGTACCACCACAGGCACAGGAGGTAGCCTTCCGTAACCGTAAACATTACCACTCCATTAATGCCCTTGTGGTGTGTCTTGCTAACATGGTGATTTCCCATGTCTGTGCACGTTTTCCAGGGTCAGCACACGATGCCTACATCATGAGGCGTAGCAGGGTGCCAGAAATGATGCTGCAGCTGCACAACATACGAGCATGTCTTGTTGGTGAGTAGACTCTGTTTGTCCAGTATTCAGCGGTATCTTATTATGTGACGGCATTTCCTGACCCACTTCTTTACATGATGTTTCCATGTAGGGGACTCTGGCTATCCCAACATGCCATGGCTAGTGACGCCTCTCCGCAACCCGAGAACAGCTGCAGATCACCGTTACAACAACGCCCATGGGCTGACCAGGCGAGTGATTGAGAGGATGTTTGACCTCCTGAAGAGCCGATTCCGGTGCCTCCACAAGACCGGCTTGTCCCTCCCATATGCACCGGTGAAGGTCTGCAAAATCTTCCTCGTGTGCTGCATGCTGCACAACATGGCAGTGGAGAAAGCTGTGCCACTCATCCTGGATCCCGATGAGCAGGAACATCCACCCGTGGAGGATGACGGCCTTGGTCACGAGGCAAGTGAGGAGGAGGAGGAGGAGGAGGAGGAGGAGGAGGAGGAGGAGGAGGAGGACATCCGGAATCAGTTCATACGCAACTTCTTCTCATAATGGTGAGTCCCTTGGTCTGAGTGTGCACGCTTGGAGCCTTGTGTGGCATGTGTTGCAATGAGTGTGTCCAGCTGACTGTATGCTAAGTGACTTTGAGGTGTGTGCTGATGTGTCACTCGAGTGCTGATGTCATTCCACACATTTTAGCTGACACACTCAATTGACAACTAGCAGGGTGTCAACCTTATTCATGTAGAGTACATAACCATGCATGCGGATGACTATGTTTTTCCTGACTTCTTGTGTGTCTCTCATCCCCAGGTAGTTGCGCATGCTGTCTGCTCGTGGCATCGTTGTGCTCCTGCTATTCCTCATGAGTAATGCAACGTGTGCTGAATCAGTGTTACATGGTGAAAATTCTCCTTTGGGTAAGGATTGCAGCAGGGCTTGTTGGGTGTGGTAGTTGTTTGTAATGTGTGGGCACTGCTCCTGTGCAGGTTTTGTTACTATGCATACATGTCGACTCACCATGGGGCACATGACATGTGGCATGACTCACATGAATTGATAGTCACACTTCGTGACAGTCATCTGTTATGGGATTGTGGTTTGTGATGAAGGCGTCAATGTGTGTACAACTTCCCTTGGAAACATACGGGAGGCTACGGGTGGACATATTGCGGGACATCTCCATATGATGCTCAATGGGGAATTGCAGCCTCTCTGTGTGCAGCAGGGGATGTTTGGCTCAACCCCTTCACTTGTGTGCCAGTACAATGGATTTACAGCATCTGTGGTGCAAAGGGGGTGTCCGTTGTAGGGCCCACATGCTAATCCAATAGACCTGTGAGTCTGTTAATGTTGAAGCTTTTGCATAGGTGTGAGCCCGAGTAATAAAGGTGTTCCTCAGCCTCCAAGGTGCATCATCTCTGTCAATGCAGGTCTCTTGCCACTGTGCATGCGGCATCTCTGGCATGGTTGTCAAGGATTGTGTATATGAGTCTATGTGTAGATTAGCAACCTGCATGCTGTTCTTCATGTATTTGATTCTCTATTGTGCATGATGTCCATGGCTGTGTATGTGTTTTGGCATGTTAGTCCCCCCCACGGGCCGTCAACACCTTCTGGGGTGTGTTTCCTGTGCGCATCTCGGCCTTCAGTTTCATGATCCGGTGTCAGTCATCTTTGGTGATTGTGCATCCTTTGTCTCTGGGTGTGCCATTGCAAACCGGTAACTCCTTCCTTGACATACACCTGTTGCAGTAGTCCTTTCTGACATCCTAGTCTTTGTGTGGATATTGTGGCATAATTCCCAGGACATGCCTCCTGCTGTTGCAGCCACTGCAGCAAGGGCACACGTAGTTTCCAGATTTGGCAACACACACACATCAAAGGTGCTCCTCCCTTCCTCCCTCAACACATTCATTTGGCTGTCTTCAGCTTGTCTGTGCCACAGTTGCGGCCACGCGGTACCAAAGGCTGGACCGTCTGCACATGCAACGTGCACATTGCACGACCCTCAGGTCCTTGCATGACCCACATCACACTACAGTGTGATGTTGCAGCCACCCTCCAAGCAAGGTCCATCCACACATTTCCCGTCTGCTCTCAGGCATGCACTGAGCGCACACACAACACCTTTGCATGATGAGTGTGCAACTCCGACTGCCTACACAGCGCTGCCACACCTTCCAGGACCTGTCACACCCACCAGGTCATGTCCCTCCTACTCCCCACCGGATCTGTACCCCTGCAAGGCCTTGGGAGTGGGACTCAAGGCTTCGGCATGTAGTATGCTTTCGTCGTGAGGCACATGGCACAGGTATCATCTTTCAGCGTGTCAATCTACAATGTGTCCAGGACCCCCCTATCAACCATTACATGCGCATACGACCTCATCATCCACTTGTATGCCATTGATAGCCAGGCGCTCCTCACCCTCACCAAGGACGCAGACATTTCCAGTTCCAATATTCAAGATTGCATGGGATCCATGGATGAATGGCAGAACAGCAGCCACCTGAGGCTGGACTTGTACAGGACTGAGGTCAACATCTGAGGATTGTCCCCTTACAGCTGGCTCAACTGCTTGTGTCCCACCCACAGAAGCCCCGCACAGGCACCCAGTGTCCACGCACACAAGATGTTGTGCATCATGGATTGCTTGCTCTAATTTGCCATGGTAATCACCAGCATCTGTACCTCACACTGCAACACCCTCAGCATTATGCACATGATCCCCAGATAGATCCACTCCAAGGTAAGATGGACCATCCCCCAGGTGACAACATCCGTGTCAAATACTGCCCTGCTCTCTACGGAGCAGCCACATCCAAAATCCAGGGACACTTGTCCACATCCAGGCTGCATCTGCACACCTCAGCGTCAACATCCCGCGCCCCAGCCATATCACCGTCCAGCAGAGATAGCTGCAATGGATCACTGTGTGCTGCAGGATGACCTTCAGACTCCTCACCCACACTCAGGAGGCAGGCCACAACCCTGTCCCAAAACCAACCTTGTACCACTGTCATCCGAGTCCCCGTAGTGCCATCTCCATGCATCCAACCTTGACCTGGCCACCATTCTTCTGATCCACCGTACTCCTGCATGCAGGACATAGTTCTCCCACCTGGGAACACATACCTGGGACTCCCTCCCCGGGAACCTCCAAATGAGGCATGACCTCTACGCCTTAATGTTACTCTTCCAAATACGTGTGTCCTCACAGTTTCCCTAGCACCCCCTCAGCAGCTTGAGGCCATCACAGGTGAGTATTGTGCTCCATGTCTGCATTGAATGATACATTGTGACCCATGTGTGTCCTGTACCAGGCTCCGATCCCAGGGTATGGATGTGTGGAGTTAGTTCAACACGCAGGCATAGTTTGACATTTACACACACATATGTTGGTGAATAATGCCAAATGACAGCAACATCTCATGACAAAATAAAGTATTTATTTTTGGTGGGGTAAGTCTTTTGGTGGATGAAGTAAGGTGCTCTACCGGGTGCATAGACTCCAAAGTTCACAGGGGGAGATGGCATCCTTGTCAGTTGGAGTCATCAGAGTCCAGACCACAGTGTTGGTCATCATTGGTCAGACTGTGACCAGCAAGTCCATGTGGCAGAGAATGTCATTGGGTGAGGTGGTGCTGTTGCGCCAGAGGGCCTTGACGATGCTTGTGATGCTCCGTCGGACGAATCCTCCTCCTCCTCCCTCCCTGTGGCTGGTGGTGGTCTTCGCCTGGTGGCACAGGGAGGGTTGCCCATGTTGTCAGCGATCCGACGGAGTGAACGGCTCATGTCCGTTTGCACCGTAAGGAGCTCAGCCAGTCTTGCCTCCATCCGTTCTTGGTGTTGTTGTTGACTGGCATGTTGCTCGGCCTGCAGGTTCTTCATCTCGTCGAGGGTCCCCTTGATGTCTGTGAGGCTCGACACAACCTGTCTGATGCCCCTAGTGTCACGCCGGTATGTGTCCAGGATGTGGCGCATGTGTGCCATACCGGTTCCCTCAGCTGGCTGGTCAGGTTCTCGCCTCTGCCTGCCTCCACTCCCACCACCCCTGCCCACACGAGCCTGGACTGCCGTTGTGGGCACATCAGGTCTACGGTACCCCTGAGGGATGGCATTAGCGTGGTCGTCTGCCTCCTCCTGGGTGCCCGGAGAACCTTATCCCTCCTGGTCAGACTGGCTGTGTTCAGTGCGAGCAGGGCTCCTGGGTGTCTCCTGGGATGTGGCAGGAATGGGGTCGGGGGTTGGCACAGATGTACCTGACGCAGGTGCTGCAGGGGCTTGGGCACCAGAGGGGCCAGGTTGGTCGGGGTCATCCATGGAGTGGTGAGAGTCGTCGCTGCCGGTGGGATCATCTTCACGCTGAGCCTGGGACTGTGATTGTTCCCCCCCATTCTTGGGGGTAGGTCGATGACGTTGCCCTGTGTGTGAGAGAGAGACAATGTTAATGCTGTTTCATGCCACATCCATGTTTCATACATATTCAAGTAGTCACAGTTCCTCCAGGTGGTTAGATGTGCCTAGCATTCCTCTCAATGTACACTTGGGGATGGAAATGTTGCGGGGGACAGATTGGTATGTGCTCCTGAGTGTTTGCCAGTAGATTTTTTGCTGGGATGCTTATTTGGCTTATTTGGCTATGGATTGGTCTTGTTGTGTCACATGTCCATTGTGAGAGTGGGTAAATCCGTTGCCTACCCCGGGGGTGTGTGCTTGTGTGAGGGGGGTGTGTGACCAGGCCTGCTGTTGTGTGTAGTGTGATTTGTCAAGTCCATACCCTGTAGGGAGATGGACCACCTCAACAGTTTTGGGTTCTCACCCCTCATTTGCATCAACCATCGGAGGGGCCTGTGGTCGGTCTGAACCCGGAAGTGAGACCCAAACAAGTAGGGTCTTAGCTTCTTCAGCGCCCAGACCACAGCAAATGCTTCTCGTTCTATCGCACTCCACCTTTGTTCCCGGGGAAGTAGCCTCCTGCTAATAAAGGCTACTGGTTGGTCAAAGCCCTCCTCAGTGATCTGTGAGAGAACAGCCCATACACCATGCTCTGATGCATCCGTCTGCACCAGGAACTCTTTGGAGAAGTCAGGAGCCAAGAGCACGGGCGCCGTGCACATGGCAGTTTTCAGGGTGTCGAAGGCTTTCTGACAGGTATCAGTCCATATCACTTTTCTGGGCTGCTTCTTCGAAGTCAGCTCTGTCAAGGGGGCAACGATGCTGCCATACCCCTTGACAAACCTCCTGTAGTACCCGGTGAGTCCTAAAAAGGCCCTCACCTCCGTCTGGGTCTTTGGGGGCTCCCAAGCCAGGATGGTTTCAACTTTGGGTAGGAGGGGCGCCACCTGGCCGCTCCCCACTTGGTGTCCCAAGTACACCACTGAACCCTGCCCGATCTGACACTTGCTTGCCTTGATCGTGAGGCCTGCCTTGCGCAGCGCCATCAACACTTCCCAGAGATGTTGCAGGTGTTCTTCCCATGTGCCGCTGAACACTGCGATGTCATCCAGGTAGGCGGCGCTGAACTCGGTCAGCCCAGCCAACACCTGGTTGACCAACCTCTGGAAGGTGGCAGGGGCATTCTTCATCCCAAAGGGCATCACCCGGAACTGGTAATGCCCATCTGGGGTAGAGAATGCGGACCTCTCTTTGGCCCCATCAGTTAAGGCGATCTGCCAGTACCCAGACGTTAAATCAAACGTGCTGAGGTACCGTGCAGCCCCTAACCGATCGATGAGCTCATCAGCTCTGGGGATGGGGTGCGCGTCAGTCTTCGTGACTGAGTTGAGTCCTCGGTAGTCCACACAGAACCGGAGTTCGGGCGTGGCACCCGGCGCTGCAGCCTTTGGGACCAAGACCACTGGGCTGGCCCAAGGACTGCTGGAGGACTCAACCACCCCTAGGGCAAGCATCTTCGAGACCTCCTCTTTGATGCAGGCTCTGACCCTGTCAGTTACCCGGTAGGCTTTGTGCTTCACAGGTAAGCTGTCTCCTGTATCCACATCATGGACGCACCAATTTGTGATACCAGGGGTGCCGCTCGCTGAACTTTGCCACGGACGGAGGAATACTTTGGAGTTGGTCTTTATCCTGTTGCTGGACCGGAGGGGAAGTCGCGCTGCCTGCGGAGAGGCCGCTGCAGAACTCGAGAGACCGGGACTGCGAGGACCAGGGTGCCCTCTGACAACCTTACTCGGCACACCTGGTGTCTCTTCCCGGTCCCGCCCCTATTGCCTACATCAATCCTCGCGGCCCCCGCTTCGCAGGTGCCGCTCGCTGAACTTTGCCACGGACGGAGGAATACTTTGGAGTTGGTCTTTATCCTGTTGCTGGACCGGAGGGGAAGTCGCGCTGCCTGCGGAGAGGCCGCTGCGGAACTCGAGAGACCGGAACTGCGAGGACCAGGGTGCCCTCTGACAACCTTACTCGGCACACCTGGTGTCTCTTCCCGGTCCCGCCCCTATTGCCTACATCAATCCTCGCGGCCCCCGCTTCGCGGGTGCCGCTCGCTGAACTTTGCCACGGACGGAGGAATACTTTGGAGTTGGTCTTTATCCTGTTGCTGGACCGGAGGGGAAGTCGCGCTGCCTGCGGAGAGGCCGCTGCGGAACTCGAGAGACCGGGACTGCGAGGACCAGGGTGCCCTCTGACAACCTTACTCGGCACACCTGGTGTCTCTTCCCGGTCCCGCCCCTATTGCCTACATCAATCCTCGCGGCCCCCGCTTCGCGGGTGCCGCTCGCTGAACTTTGCCACGGACGGAGGAATACTTTGGAGTTGGTCTTTATCCTGTTGCTGGACCGGAGGGGAAGTCGCGCTGCCTGCGGAGAGGCCGCTGCGGAACTCGAGAGACCGGGACTGCGAGGACCAGGGTGCCCTCTGACAACCTTACTCGGCACACCTGGTGTCTCTTCCCGGTCCCGCCCCTATTGCCTACATCAATCCTCGCGGCCCCCGCTTCGCGGGTGCCGCTCGCTGAACTTTGCCACGGACGGAGGAATACTTTGGAGTTGGTCTTTATCCTGTTGCTGGACCGGAGGGGAAGTCGCGCTGCCTGCGGAGAGGCCGCTGCGGAACTCGAGAGACCGGGACTGCGAGGACCAGGGTGCCCTCTGACAACCTTACTCGGCACACCTGGTGTCTCTTCCCGGTCCCGCCCCTTTATCGATCCCTCCCCCCAGTTTAAGCCTACTCCCCGAACGCGCCAGCGGAACGCGCCCGGAGCGAAGACCGGGCAAAGAGCGGGCCGTTTGAGGCCGTTCGAGGACGGACGAGGGAGGGCGCGGGGCACCCCAGCCTGTCCGCAATCCATCACACACCAGGCGCTGCCGGTGACATTATGACCACGAGAGAAACTAGGAGCAAGAGTGCCATGGCGACGGGAAGGCCAACAGGTACTTTGGATACGTACTTTGCTAAAGCTGGGTCCCTTCTCGTGGATGAGATCTCCATTCTTGAAAGACGTATCTCCCAAGAAATAGACTGGGTGAGGAGATCCTCCCTGGGACCCATCGCGCACGTTGCCACCCCCGCCAAGCCACCAAATCTTACAACACTTCCGGCAGGGGGTGAAGTTGGGCTGCATGCTCTTCCAGACCTATCTGAAACTAACTGCTCCATCACCTCCTTTATTGATTGTGAAAATTCCGAGCATACAGAGCTTAGCATCCTACCTCTCCCAAACTGTAAGGGCCCCTTAGTACACACCATTGCTGAGGTAGCTGTCATTGAGCAGACTATAAGCAATACCAAGGCCCAGACTCAGTCCACACAGCGGGAGAAGGAGGGAGCAATCCCGAAAATGGATAAAAGGGCCCACAAAACTAGGGGGGGTAATCCTAAAGCTACTAAAGTCAACCCTAGAGCTAGGGGAACTAAACAGGACATAGTTAGCAAAGGGCCGGTCTCATCCCGTATACACGAAGCCATCCACCAACATAACCCGGAAAAAAATCCTCCTAGCCAAAAAAACGCTGCCGGGATGCATGATAGTATGTTCTCTGATCTACGCACTCTACTGAGGGAACTGCTTAATCCCCTAGAAGACCGCCTGGCCAACATTGAAATCTGCCTAATAGATTTGCGTAGGGGATTACTAGGTTTAGTAGCAGACCAAAGAGCAGGTATGCACGCAGTAGGTGGGCACTCCATAGGGGCTCCCAATTTATCTAACTTACCTTCAAATTCCATCATCTCGTCCCCTGTACCCCTGACAGCCACCTCATTGGAAAATGTGCAGCCGGCTCCTTTCCCAAAACCCGCCTCTGTATTACCCCGCAACCACCAACCCGTCACAGGATCCACCAGTAGGCTGAACTCATCTGGTACGGGCTCTGGTCCTAATCAGGTAAAATCATCAAATGACGCAAGGAACCCTACAGATAGGCAAGACAGTCTACAAGATCGGCGCAAAGTGGTAAATCTGCCTCCTGAGGCTGCTGCCTATTCTGTTGTCCTGAAGGGAGTACCCCCGTTTGAGGGAACCGTGGTGGAACCATATGATTCTTTACACAACAAGGTCACTAGTTGGCTTAACACTCACAGGCCATTACCACCTAATACTAGGGGAGAAATTCTCATGGCTAGAAGAGTCCCTTGGATCGGCCACACCGATAAGAAATGTGTTGGTGACTGTATAATTGTAAATTTCAGGAACCCCAAAATTGTGTCCTATATTTGCAATTGGACCGGGAACAAAGGGTCTACATCTATTGAAGTGGTCCACCTGTCATATTTTTATCCTAATACTTTTAAGCCAATTTTGAACATTGACAATGGTTGGACCCGGGTTGGACCGGCCGTTGATGGCCGTAGAGTCAGGCCCACCCGTAATGCTTCATGCACAAACTTTGGTAACCTTTTCCATCCCAGTAGATACAGCTGTCTTGAACAGATAGATTGACTCTCTAAGGGTCAGGGGCATGGCGCATGCGAAATAGATATCGCCACTCAAGAATATGGTGCCCCCCAATGGGTGAACTTGACATCTATTAACCCCCATGGTCAAGAAACTGAATCATCTAAAATTAAAATTGTCCTGGGTGGCACTAACAACAAGCTAAAACTGTCAGTCCCATCGCATCATAAAGCAGACCCGATGGAATTATTTACTGAGGAAACATTCCTGCCCAGTCCTACGGCTGCACCATTTGAAGCTGCCCCGCTCAAAAGTGCTGGAAGTGTCCCTGACCCGCTTGACATCCCCTTAAAGGTTCTTTCTTGGAATGTCGCTGGCATTGTCAATAAACTTGACACGAGCGACTGGGAGTCGCTGATAGCTACCAGCGACATTTGCCTCTTTCAAGAGACATGGGCAAGGGAACCACTATCCAGAGTGGGGTATGCTGTGTTTGAAATAAACGCGATTTGGTCAGGCAGAGGGAGGCCCTCCGGAGGGTTGGCGATCTGGGTGGCTACTCACATTGGGTGTAATGCGGAGAGCTTACCGACGCGTTCGCAGGACATCCAGTGTGTTCTACTCAGGTGGCCTAACGCTTCGAGTTTAGCAATAATCAATGTATACTCCCGTCCCACCAAGCTGGCCATGGAATCTCCCACACTTGACGATCTTACTTGCTTTTTGGCCACCCTCCCTAACGACTTTAAGATAGTCTTGGGAGGCGACCTGAATTGCCATTTTGAGCCCTTAGAAGGCCTTAAGGAAGGAGCCCTCGTTGCGGAAGACGACCTCTGGGGCGTACCGCGTTGTCAATCGCCATATGTCAAAATCTGGTCGCCCCTAGTAGTACAAATCCTGTCCTTAACGCTAAATTTTTCCCTAAGGGCATGTAATGGCCGCAGTACCTCAGATACTCCCTCCGCATGTACGTTTAACAGGGTGAACCAAGAATCCAGGTTAGATTACATTTTTGTAGATATTAGTCTCTGGCCCATGGTTCAGGATTTTAGAATAATACCAAGAACGGACAGTGATCATAATGCACTTGTGATGTATATGGCGCACCCTAAAGGTGCTGATCGATCACTCGCCGCTAAGCCCAACAAAGATCCCGGGAACTTGATAATTAGTTCCAATAGACGTAGGATCAAATGGGGGAAACTGGCGAGCTCCGAAGAGTCCCTGAGCAAGATTTTTCGGCTAGCACTCCCGAAGCTAATAGAAACGGACAACCTAATTTCACAGCCAAGAAACTTGGAATTCAATAAGAAATTAGCCCACATACACGAGGAATTGGTGGCCCTTTTAGGTGAGGTCTTTTACCCAGTGTTACCCCCAAGGAAAAATACAACTCGAACTCCAACCTGGTATAATACATCTTGCAAAAGGGCTAAGTCCGAACTCCTGAAGTGTGTTAAAAAAGGATCGGATAAGAGCAAACTTGCTGAGCTTAGACGAATCTACAAGAAAACTATGGCAGCGGCACGAGCCGAATGGGATTGGAATAAATGGCAGGATTTAACATCAGCACTGGAAGCAAAAGATCTGAGGAAATTTTGGTCCCTGGTGAATACTGGTATGCCGGACCCCAAAGCTGCAATTGAGCCAAATATTGCAGCATCCGTCTGGGAGGCCCACTTTGGCCAATTATACCAGGAACCACCTCAAATTGATGGTGGGAGGGACATGATCTCTACTGTTGCTCCTGCCCCAGTACCAGCCCTGGAATTTACTCTCTCCGAGGTGGTCAATGTTATTCTAACCCTCTCGAGGGGGAAGGCCCCTGGTCTTGACAGGTTGCCTGGCGATCTTTTTCACTCATACGCAGACATATGGGGTCCTTATCTCCTTACACTCTTTAACGCTATTCTGGGTGGGATGGAGATTCCCTGTACTTGGCTGGGGGCTGAGATAGTGCCCATTTTCAAAAAGGGTTCGCCTCTGCTCCCAGTCAACTACAGGCCAATAAGCCTCATAGATGTCCCCCAGAAAATTTACTCGCGCCTACTCCTAAACCACCTTATGGAGTGGATGGAGGAAAATAAAATTCTCAGCCCCTTACAAGCCGGCTTCCGGAAAAACACGTCCACCATGGATCAGATCTTCCGCCTCGTACTCCTATATTGGAAAACAGTGATCATTGAGAGGGGAAGGCTGTACATGGTGTTCGTGGACCTGAAGTCAGCTTTTGACCTGGTCCCCAGGAAGAAACTATGGGAGACATTAACGGGGCTGGGAGTTCCACCCCATCTACTAAATGCCATTATTAGGCTCCATGAAAACAACTTTGCACAGGTCAGGTATGGAAGGACGGGTGCGCTGACATCTAAATTCCCAGTTCATAGAGGGGTCAGACAGGGTTGTGTCCTTGCCCCGACCCTGTTCTGCCTCTATGTTAACAATGTAATTGCATATCTTGACAAGGTCCATGATAATGACGCCCCGTCTCTGGCCGGCAGGAGGGTACCGGCCATTATGTTCGCGGACGATACCCTCCTGCTGTCCAAATCCCCGATGGGGATTCAACGGATTTTAGATGGTTTTGGCCTTTTCTGTAGCCAACACGGCCTGGAAATAAACACAGGGAAGACCAAATTTATGATATTTAACCCTTCAGCCAATACTAGACCAAACCCATCCCTGAGTTCAGTTACACTGGAGAGAGTAAAAACCTTTCAGTACCTAGGGGTAACGCTGCATGAGAACCTATCATGGGAACCTCACGTAGCAATCAGTCGTATGAAACTTGCACAACTGTCCGGGGGAATTCTGAAGGTAGCAAATTCCTCCACCTACAAACCAATTAGCCCGGCAGTTGTAATGTACAAGTCACAAGCCAAAGCAGCCGCATCGTACGGTGGAGAACTCTGGGGATACATGGCGGGCACAGGAATCATTAATGCAGAAAACAATTTTTTAAGGCGTCTCCTGGCCCTCCCCCGACCTTGGTGTAGTAATGTACTCAATCTTCGTTATTCCTTCCAATTTTCTGCAGGGCACCGCCTCTCCCCCGACCAATGCCAGACTTGGCTGCCATGAGGGAACGTGACTGCATACGCCGCTACAGATTCCCCAACGGTTAATTGTTGACCTGACAAACAGGCTGGCACCACACCTTCAACCGCGACATAGTTATCCGACTGCGCTGACCCCCAAGATGAAGGTGATGTCAGCCCTACATTTCTTTGCCACCGGTACGTTTCAATTGACCATAGCTGATGTGGGTGGCATGTCTCAGACCATGTTCAGTCGTGTCCTGCATGATGTTTTAGAAGCCATGTTGGAGCACCTGGATGAATTCATCCATTTTCCAACTCGTGAGCAGTTGACAGGTATCAAGGGTGAGTTCTGTGCCCTGGGAGGGATGCCCCATGTAATTGGGTCCATTGATGGGACACATGTGGCTTTGGTACCACCACAGGCACAGGAGGTAGCCTTCCGTAACCGTAAACATTACCACTCCATTAATGCCCTTGTGGTGTGTCTTGCTAACATGGTGATTTCCCATGTCTGTGCACGTTTTCCAGGGTCAGCACACGATGCCTACATCATGAGGCGTAGCAGGGTGCCAGAAATGATGCTGCAGCTGCACAACATACGAGCATGTCTTGTTGGTGAGTAGACTCTGTTTGTCCAGTATTCAGCGGTATCTTATTATGTGACGGCATTTCCTGACCTACTTCTTTACATGATGTTTCCATGTAGGGGACTCTGGCTATCCCAACATGCCATGGCTAGTGACGCCTCTCCGCAACCCGAGAACAGCTGCAGATCACCGTTACAACAACGCCCATGGGCTGACCAGGCGAGTGATTGAGAGGATGTTTGACCTCCTGAAGAGCCGATTCCGGTGCCTCCACAAGACCGGCTTGTCCCTCCCATATGCACCGGTGAAGGTCTGCAAAATCTTCCTCGTGTGCTGCATGCTGCACAACATGGCAGTGGAGAAAGCTGTGCCACTCATCCTGGATCCCGATGAGCAGGAACATCCACCCGTGGAGGATGACGGCCTTGGTCACGAGGCAAGTGAGGAGGAGGAGGAGGAGGAGGAGGAGGAGGAGGAGGAGGAGGAGGACATCCGGAATCAGTTCATACGCAACTTCTTCTCATAATGGTGAGTCCCTTGGTCTGAGTGTGCACGCTTGGAGCCTTGTGTGGCATGTGTTGCAATGAGTGTGTCCAGCTGACTGTATGCTAAGTGACTTTGAGGTGTGTGCTGATGTGTCACTCGAGTGCTGATGTCATTCCACACATTTTAGCTGACACACTCAATTGACAACTAGCAGGGTGTCAACCTTATTCATGTAGAGTACATAACCATGCATGCGGATGACTATGTTTTTCCTGACTTCTTGTGTGTCTCTCATCCCCAGGTAGTTGCGCATGCTGTCTGCTCGTGGCATCGTTGTGCTCCTGCTATTCCTCATGAGTAATGCAACGTGTGCTGAATCAGTGTTACATGGTGAAAATTCTCCTTTGGGTAAGGATTGCAGCAGGGCTTGTTGGGTGTGGTAGTTGTTTGTAATGTGTGGGCACTGCTCCTGTGCAGGTTTTGTTACTATGCATACATGTCGACTCACCATGGGGGACATGACATGTGGCATGACTCACATGAATTGATAGTCACACTTCGTGACAGTCATCTGTTATGGGATTGTGGTTTGTGATGAAGGCGTCAATGTGTGTACAACTTCCCTTGGAAACATACGGGAGGCTACGGGTGGACATATTGCGGGACATCTCCATATGATGCTCAATGGGGAATTGCAGCCTCTCTGTGTGCAGCAGGGGATGTTTGGCTCAACCCCTTCACTTGTGTGCCAGTACAATGGATTTACAGCATCTGTGGTGCAAAGGGGGTGTCCGTTGTAGGGCCCACATGCTAATCCAATAGACCTGTGAGTCTGTTAATGTTGAAGCTTTTGCATAGGTGTGAGCCCGAGTAATAAAGGTGTTCCTCAGCCTCCAAGGTGCATCATCTCTGTCAATGCAGGTCTCTTGCCACTGTGCATGCGGCATCTCTGGCATGGTTGTCAAGGATTGTGTATATGAGTCTATGTGTAGATTAGCAACCTGCATGCTGTTCTTCATGTATTTGATTCTCTATTGTGCATGATGTCCATGGCTGTGTATGTGTTTTGGCATGTTAGTCCCCCCCACGGGCCGTCAACACCTTCTGGGGTGTGTTTCCTGTGCGCATCTCGGCCTTCAGTTTCATGATCCGGTGTCAGTCATCTTTGGTGATTGTGCATCCTTTGTCTCTGGGTGTGCCATTGCAAACCGGTAACTCCTTCCTTGACATACACCTGTTGCAGTAGTCCTTTCTGACATCCTAGTCTTTGTGTGGATATTGTGGCATAATTCCCAGGACATGCCTCCTGCTGTTGCAGCCACTGCAGCAAGGGCACACGTAGTTTCCAGATTTGGCAACACACACACATCAAAGGTGCTCCTCCCTTCCTCCCTCAACACATTCATTTGGCTGTCTTCAGCTTGTCTGTGCCACAGTTGCGGCCACGCGGTACCAAAGGCTGGACCGTCTGCACATGCAACGTGCACATTGCACGACCCTCAGGTCCTTGCATGACCCACATCACACTACAGTGTGATGTTGCAGCCACCCTCCAAGCAAGGTCCATCCACACATTTCCCGTCTGCTCTCAGGCATGCACTGAGCGCACACACAACACCTTTGCATGATGAGTGTGCAACTCCGACTGCCTACACAGCGCTGCCACACCTTCCAGGACCTGTCACACCCACCAGGTCATGTCCCTCCTACTCCCCACCGGATCTGTACCCCTGCAAGGCCTTGGGAGTGGGACTCAAGGCTTCGGCATGTAGTATGCTTTCGTCGTGAGGCACATGGCACAGGTATCATCTTTCAGCGTGTCAATCTACAATGTGTCCAGGACCCCCCTATCAACCATTACATGCGCATACGACCTCATCATCCACTTGTATGCCATTGATAGCCAGGCGCTCCTCACCCTCACCAAGGACGCAGACATTTCCAGTTCCAATATTCAAGATTGCATGGGATCCATGGATGAATGGCAGAACAGCAGCCACCTGAGGCTGGACTTGTACAGGACTGAGGTCAACATCTGAGGATTGTCCCCTTACAGCTGGCTCAACTGCTTGTGTCCCACCCACAGAAGCCCCGCACAGGCACCCAGTGTCCACGCACACAAGATGTTGTGCATCATGGATTGCTTGCTCTAATTTGCCATGGTAATCACCAGCATCTGTACCTCACACTGCAACACCCTCAGCATTATGCACATGATCCCCAGATAGATCCACTCCAAGGTAAGATGGACCATCCCCCAGGTGACAACATCCGTGTCAAATACTGCCCTGCTCTCTACGGAGCAGCCACATCCAAAATCCAGGGACACTTGTCCACATCCAGGCTGCATCTGCACACCTCAGCGTCAACATCCCGCGCCCCAGCCATATCACCGTCCAGCAGAGATAGCTGCAATGGATCACTGTGTGCTGCAGGATGACCTTCAGACTCCTCACCCACACTCAGGAGGCAGGCCACAACCCTGTCCCAAAACCAACCTTGTACCACTGTCATCCGAGTCCCCGTAGTGCCATCTCCATGCATCCAACCTTGACCTGGCCACCATTCTTCTGATCCACCGTACTCCTGCATGCAGGACATAGTTCTCCCACCTGGGAACACATACCTGGGACTCCCTCCCCGGGAACCTCCAAATGAGGCATGACCTCTACGCCTTAATGTTACTCTTCCAAATACGTGTGTCCTCACAGTTTCCCTAGCACCCCCTCAGCAGCTTGAGGCCATCACAGGTGAGTATTGTGCTCCATGTCTGCATTGAATGATACATTGTGACCCATGTGTGTCCTGTACCAGGCTCCGATCCCAGGGTATGGATGTGTGGAGTTAGTTCAACACGCAGGCATAGTTTGACATTTACACACACATATGTTGGTGAATAATGCCAAATGACAGCAACATCTCATGACAAAATAAAGTATTTATTTTTGGTGGGGTAAGTCTTTTGGTGGATGAAGTAAGGTGCTCTACCGGGTGCATAGACTCCAAAGTTCACAGGGGGAGATGGCATCCTTGTCAGTTGGAGTCATCAGAGTCCAGACCACAGTGTTGGTCATCATTGGTCAGACTGTGACCAGCAAGTCCATGTGGCAGAGAATGTCATTGGGTGAGGTGGTGCTGTTGCGCCAGAGGGCCTTGACGATGCTTGTGATGCTCCGTCGGACGAATCCTCCTCCTCCTCCCTCCCTGTGGCTGGTGGTGGTCTTCGCCTGGTGGCACAGGGAGGGTTGCCCATGTTGTCAGCGATCCGACGGAGTGAACGGCTCATGTCCGTTTGCACCGTAAGGAGCTCAGCCAGTCTTGCCTCCATCCGTTCTTGGTGTTGTTGTTGACTGGCATGTTGCTCGGCCTGCAGGTTCTTCATCTCGTCGAGGGTCCCCTTGATGTCTGTGAGGCTCGACACAACCTGTCTGATGCCCCTAGTGTCACGCCGGTATGTGTCCAGGATGTGGCGCATGTGTGCCATACCGGTTCCCTCAGCTGGCTGGTCAGGTTCTCGCCTCTGCCTGCCTCCACTCCCACCACCCCTGCCCACACGAGCCTGGACTGCCGTTGTGGGCACATCAGGTCTACGGTACCCCTGAGGGATGGCATTAGCGTCGTCGTCTGCCTCCTCCTGGGTGCCCGGAGAACCTTATCCCTCCTGGTCAGACTGGCTGTGTTCAGTGCGAGCAGGGCTCCTGGGTGTCTCCTGGGATGTGGCAGGAATGGGGGTGGGGGTTGGCACAGATGTACCTGACGCAGGTGCTGCAGGGGCTTGGGCACCAGAGGGGCCAGGTTGGTCGGGGTCATCCATGGAGTGGTGAGAGTCGTCGCTGCCGGTGGGATCATCTTCACGCTGAGCCTGGGACTGTGATTGTTCCCCCCCATTCTTGGGGGTAGGTCGATGACGTTGCCCTGTGTGTGAGAGAGAGACAATGTTAATGCTGTTTCATGCCACATCCATGTTTCATACATATTCAAGTAGTCACAGTTCCTCCAGGTGGTTAGATGTGCCTAGCATTCCTCTCAATGTACACTTGGGGATGGATATGTTGCGGGGGACAGATTGGTATGTGCTCCTGAGTGTTTGCCAGTAGATTTTTTGCTGGGATGCTTATTTGGCTTATTTGGCTATGGATTGGTCTTGTTGTGTCACATGTCCATTGTGAGAGTGGGTAAATCCGTTGCCTACCCCGGGGGTGTGTGCTTGTGTGAGGGGGGTGTGTGACCAGGCCTGCTGTTGTGTGTAGTGTGATTTGTCAAGTCCATACCCTGTAGGGAGATGGACCACCTCAACAGTTTTGGGTTCTCACCCCTCATTTGCATCAACCATCGGAGGGGCCTGTGGTCGGTCTGAACCCGGAAGTGAGACCCAAACAAGTAGGGTCTTAGCTTCTTCAGCGCCCAGACCACAGCAAATGCTTCTCGTTCTATCGCACTCCACCTTTGTTCCCGGGGAAGTAGCCTCCTGCTAATAAAGGCTACTGGTTGGTCAAAGCCCTCCTCAGTGATCTGTGAGAGAACAGCCCCTACACCATGCTCTGATGCATCCGTCTGCACCAGGAACTCTTTGGAGAAGTCAGGAGCCAAGAGCACGGTCGCCGTGCACATGGCAGTTTTCAGGGTGTCGAAGGCTTTCTGACAGGTATCAGTCCATATCACTTTTCTGGGCTGCTTCTTCGAAGTCAGCTCTGTCAAGGGGGCAACGATGCTGCCATACCCCTTGACAAACCTCCTGTAGTACCCGGTGAGTCCTAAAAAGGCCCTCACCTCCGTCTGGGTCTTTGGGGGCTCCCAAGCCAGGATGGTTTCAACTTTGGGTAGGAGGGGCGCCACCTGGCCGCTCCCCACTTGGTGTCCCAAGTACACCACTGAACCCTGCCCGATCTGACACTTGCTTGCCTTGATCGTGAGGCCTGCCTTGCGCAGCGCCATCAACACTTCCCAGAGATGTTGCAGGTGTTCTTCCCATGTGCCGCTGAACACTGCGATGTCATCCAGGTAGGCGGCGCTGAACTCGGTCAGCCCAGCCAACACCTGGTTGACCAACCTCTGGAAGGTGGCAGGGGCATTCTTCATCCCAAAGGGCATCACCCGGAACTGGTAATGCCCATCTGGGGTAGAGAATGCGGACCTCTCTTTGGCCCCATCAGTTAAGGCGATCTGCCAGTACCCAGACGTTAAATCAAACGTGCTGAGGTACCGTGCAGCCCCTAACCGATCGATGAGCTCATCAGCTCTGGGGATGGGGTGCGCGTCAGTCTTCGTGACTGAGTTGAGTCCTCGGTAGTCCACACAGAACCGGAGTTCGGGCGTGGCACCCGGCGCTGCAGCCTTTGGGACCAAGACCACTGGGCTGGCCCAAGGACTGCTGGAGGACTCAACCACCCCTAGGGCAAGCATCTTCGAGACCTCCTCTTTGATGCAGGCTCTGACCCTGTCAGTTACCCGGTAGGCTTTGTGCTTCACAGGTAAGCTGTCTCCTGTATCCACATCATGGACGCACCAATTTGTGATACCAGGGGTGCCGCTCGCTGAACTTTGCCACGGACGGAGGAATACTTTGGAGTTGGTCTTTATCCTGTTGCTGGACCGGAGGGGAAGTCGCGCTGCCTGCGGAGAGGCCGCTGCGGAACTCGAGAGACCGGGACTGCGAGGACCAGGGTGCCCTCTGACAACCTTACTCGGCACACCTGGTGTCTCTTCCCGGTCCCGCCCCTATTGCCTACATCAATCCTCGCGGCCCCCGCTTCGCGGGTGCCGCTCGCTGAACTTTGCCACGGACGGAGGAATACTTTGGAGTTGGTCTTTATCCTGTTGCTGGACCGGAGGGGAAGTCGCGCTGCCTGCGGAGAGGCCGCTGCGGAACTCGAGAGACCGGGACTGCGAGGACCAGGGTGCCCTCTGACAACCTTACTCGGCACACCTGGTGTCTCTTCCCGGTCCCGCCCCTATTGCCTACATCAATCCTCGCGGCCCCCGCTTCGCGGGTGCCGCTCGCTGAACTTTGCCACGGACGGAGGAATACTTTGGAGTTGGTCTTTATCCTGTTGCTGGACCGGAGGGGAAGTCGCGCTGCCTGCGGAGAGGCCGCTGCGGAACTCGAGAGACCGGGACTGCGAGGACCAGGGTGCCCTCTGACAACCTTACTCGGCACACCTGGTGTCTCTTCCCGGTCCCGCCCCTTTATCGACCCCTCCCCCCAGTTTAAGCCTACTCCCCGAACGCGCCAGCGGAACGCGCCCGGAGCGAAGACCGGGCAAAGAGCGGGCCGTTTGAGGCCGTTCGAGGACGGACGAGGGAGGGCGCGGGGCACCCCAGCCTGTCCGCAATCCATCACACACCAGGCGCTGCCGGTGACATTATGACCACGAGAGAAACTAGGAGCAAGAGTGCCATGGCGACGGGAAGGCCAACAGGTACTTTGGATACGTACTTTGCTAAAGCTGGGTCCCTTCTCGTGGATGAGATCTCCATTCTTGAAAGACGTATCTCCCAAGAAATAGACTGGGTGAGGAGATCCTCCCTGGGACCCATCGCGCACGTTGCCACCCCCGCCAAGCCACCAAATCTTACAACACTTCCGGCAGGGGGTGAAGTTGGGCTGCATGCTCTTCCAGACCTATCTGAAACTAACTGCTCCATCACCTCCTTTATTGATTGTGAAAATTCCGAGCATACAGAGCTTAGCATCCTACCTCTCCCAAACTGTAAGGGCCCCTTAGTACACACCATTGCTGAGGTAGCTGTCATTGAGCAGACTATAAGCAATACCAAGGCCCAGACTCAGTCCACACAGCGGGAGAAGGAGGGAGCAATCCCGAAAATGGATAAAAGGGCCCACAAAACTAGGGGGGGTAATCCTAAAGCTACTAAAGTCAACCCTAGAGCTAGGGGAACTAAACAGGACATAGTTAGCAAAGGGCCGGTCTCATCCCGTATACACGAAGCCATCCACCAACATACCCCGGAAAAAAATCCTCCTAGCCAACAAAACGCTGCCGGGATGCATGATAGTATGTTCTCTGATCTACGCACTCTACTGAGGGAACTGCTTAATCCCCTAGAAGACCGCCTGGCCAACATTGAAATCTGCCTAATAGATTTGCGTAGGGGATTACTAGGTTTAGTAGCAGACCAAAGAGCAGGTATGCACGCAGTAGGTGGGCACTCCATAGGGGCTCCCAATTTATCTAACTTACCTTCAAATTCCATCATCTCGTCCCCTGTACCCCTGACAGCCACCTCATTGGAAAATGTGCAGCCGGCTCCTTTCCCAAAACCCGCCTCTGTATTACCCCGCAACCACCAACCCGTCACAGGATCCACCAGTAGGCTGAACTCATCTGGTACGGGCCATGGTCCTAATCAGGTAAAATCATCAAATGACGCAAGGAACCCTACAGATAGGCAAGACAGTCTACAAGATCGGCGCAAAGTGGTAAATCTGCCTCCTGAGGCTGCTGCCTATTCTGTTGTCCTGAAGGGAGTACCCCCGTTTGAGGGAACCGTGGTGGAACCATATGATTCTTTACACAACAAGGTCACTAGTTGGCTTAACACTCACAGGCCATTACCACCTAATACTAGGGGAGAAATTCTCATGGCTAGAAGAGTCCCTTGGATCGGCCACACCGATAAGAAATGTGTTGGTGACTGTATAATTGTAAATTTCAGGAACCCCAAAATTGTGTCCTATATTTGCAATTGGACCGGGAACAAAGGGTCTACATCTATTGAAGTGGTCCACCTGTCATATTTTTATCCTAATACTTTTAAGCCAATTTTGAACATTGACAATGGTTGGACCCGGGTTGGACCGGCCGTTGATGGCCGTAGAGTCAGGCCCACCCGTAATGCTTCATGCACAAACTTTGGTAACCTTTTCCATCCCAGTAGATACAGCTGTCTTGAACAGATAGATTGACTCTCTAAGGGTCAGGGGTATGGCGCATGCGAAATAGATATCGCCACTCAAGAATATGGTGCCCCCCAATGGGTGAACTTGACATCTATTAACCCCCATGGTCAAGAAACTGAATCATCTAAAATTAAAATTGTCCTGGGTGGCACTAACAACAAGCTAAAACTGTCAGTCCCATCGCATCATAAAGCAGACCCGATGGAATTATTTACTGAGGAAACATTCCTGCCCAGTCCTACGGCTGCACCATTTGAAGCTGCCCCGCTCAAAAGTGCTGGAAGTGTCCCTGACCCGCTTGACATCCCCTTAAAGGTTCTTTCTTGGAATGTCGCTGGCATTGTCAATAAACTTGACACGAACGACTGGGAGTCGCTGATAGCTACCAGCGACATTTGCCTCTTTCAAGAGACATGGGCAAGGGAACCACTATCCAGAGTGGGGTATGCTGTGTTTGAAATAAACGCGATTTGGTCAGGCAGAGGGAGGCCCTCCGGAGGGTTGGCGATCTGGGTGGCTACTCACATTGGGTGTAATGCGGAGAGCTTACCGACGCGTTCGCAGGACATCCAGTGTGTTCTACTCAGGTGGCCTAACGCTTCGAGTTTAGCAATAATCAATGTATACTCCCGTCCCACCAAGCTGGCCATGGAATCTCCCACACTTGACGATCTTACTTGCTTTTTGGCCACCCTCCCTAACGACTTTAAGATAGTCTTGGGAGGCGACCTGAATTGCCATTTTGAGCCCTTAGAAGGCCTTAAGGAAGGAGCCCTCGTTGCGGAAGACGACCTCTGGGGCGTACCGCATTGTCAATCGCCATATGTCAAAATCTGGTCGCCCCTAGTAGTACAAATCCTGTCCTTAACGCTAAATTTTTCCCTAAGGGCATGTAATGGCCGCAGTACCTCAGATACTCCCTCCGCATGTACGTTTAACAGGGTGAACCAAGAATCCAGGTTAGATTACATTTTTGTAGATATTAGTCTCTGGCCCATGGTTCAGGATTTTAGAATAATACCAAGAACGGACAGTGATCATAATGCACTTGTGATGTATATGGCGCACCCTAAAGGTGCTGATCGATCACTCGCCGCTAAGCCCAACAAAGATCCCGGGAACTTGATAATTAGTTCCAATAGACGTAGGATCAAATGGGGGAAACTGGCGAGCTCCGAAGAGTCCCTGAGCAAGATTTTTCGGCTAGCACTCCCGAAGCTAATAGAAACGGACAACCTAATTTCACAGCCAAGAAACTTGGAATTCAATAAGAAATTAGCCCACATACACGAGGAATTGGTGGCCCTTTTAGGTGAGGTCTTTTACCCAGTGTTACCCCCAAGGAAAAATACAACTCGAACTCCAACCTGGTATAATACATCTTGCAAAAGGGCTAAGTCCGAACTCCTGAAGTGTGTTAAAAAAGGATCGGATAAGAGCAAACTTGCTGAGCTTAGACGAATCTACAAGAAAACTATGGCAGCGGCACGAGCCGAATGGGATTGGAATAAATGGCAGGATTTAACATCAGCACTGGAAGCAAAAGATCTGAGGAAATTTTGGTCCCTGGTGAATACTGGTATGCCGGACCCCAAAGCTGCAATTGAGCCAAATATTGCAGCATCCGTCTGGGAGGCCCACTTTGGCCAATTATACCAGGAACCACCTCAAATTGATGGTGGGAGGGACATGATCTCTACTGTTGCTCCTGCCCCAGTACCAGCCCTGGAATTTACTCTCTCCGAGGTGGTCAATGTTATTCTAACCCTCTCGAGGGGGAAGGCCCCTGGTCTTGACAGGTTGCCTGGCGATCTTTTTCGCTCATACGCAGACATATGGGGTCCTTATCTCCTTACACTCTTTAACGCTATTCTGGGTGGGATGGAGATTCCCTGTACTTGGCTGGGGGCTGAGATAGTGCCCATTTTCAAAAAGGGTTCGCCTCTGCTCCCAGTCAACTACAGGCCAATAAGCCTCATAGATGTCCCCCAGAAAATTTACTCGCGCCTACTCCTAAACCACCTTATGGAGTGGATGGAGGAAAATAAAATTCTCAGCCCCTTACAAGCCGGCTTCCGGAAAAACACGTCCACCATGGATCAGATCTTCCGCCTCGTACTCCTATATTGGAAAACAGTGATCATTGAGAGGGGAAGGCTGTACATGGTGTTCGTGGACCTGAAGTCAGCTTTTGACCTGGTCCCCAGGAAGAAACTATGGGAGACATTAACGGGGCTGGGAGTTCCACCCCATCTACTAAATGCCATTATTAGGCTCCATGAAAACAACTTTGCACAGGTCAGGTATGGAAGGACGGGTGCGCTGACATCTAAATTCCCAGTTCATAGAGGGGTCAGACAGGGTTGTGTCCTTGCCCCGACCCTGTTCTGCCTCTATGTTAACAATGTAATTGCATATCTTGACAAGGTCCATGATAATGACGCCCCGTCTCTGGCCGGCAGGAGGGTACCGGCCATTATGTTCGCGGACGATACCCTCCTGCTGTCCAAATCCCCGATGGGGATTCAACGGATTTTAGATGGTTTTGGCCTTTTCTGTAGCCAACACGGCCTGGAAATAAACACAGGGAAGACCAAATTTATGATATTTAACCCTTCAGCCAATACTAGACCAAACCCATCCCTGAGTTCAGTTACACTGGAGAGAGTAAAAACCTTTCAGTACCTAGGGGTAACGCTGCATGAGAACCTATCATGGGAACCTCACGTAGCAATCAGTCGTATGAAACTTGCACAACTGTCCGGGGGAATTCTGAAGGTAGCAAATTCCTCCACCTACAAACCAATTAGCCCGGCAGTTGTAATGTACAAGTCACAAGCCAAAGCAGCCGCATCGTACGGTGGAGAACTCTGGGGATACATGGCGGGCACAGGAATCATTAATGCAGAAAACAATTTTTTAAGGCGTCTCCTGGCCCTCCCCCGAGGCACACCCCTTCTTCCCCTAAGAATGGATATGGGTTTACCCTCTATAAAAGAGGACCTGGAACTTATGCCATTAAGGTTCTGGCATAGGCTCTGGTCCACTGTTGAGCTTCTACACTATAGGCAAGAGCTTGTACATGTTATGAATCTGAATTCCTGTGACAAAATTACCTGGCTAGCCTCGATAAAGAAAGAACTCTATAGGCTGGGACTCCCCGAATTATGGGATGCGCCCGAGCAAGGCTGCCTCGGGGTCTCCCGCAAACGCCTTGTGGGTATATATAGGGAGCAACGCTATGCCTCCCTGGTCTCGGCATCTAATAAAGGGTCCCTGACTGATCGATTTTTGACTGTCAAGGACCAGTATCAGTTTGAGGGATTTATGGACATTATTTTTCCCATCCTATCCAGAAAATTGTTTATACAATGGAGGTTAGGGACTCTCCCTATTAAAATCTTTACCCACAACTGGTCAGTAAAGAATGATAAAATTTGTCCAGGCTGCCGCAACCATGATGAGGAAGAAACCCACATTTTGTTCTTTTGCCCAGCTTACAACAGACCTAGAAGATACTGGCTAGTCCCGCTATGCAGAAATCTGGGCATTAGGAGTCATCAGCAGGTGTACAGAATACTGAAAACGAACACTGATCCGCACATAGTGTTTGCAGTTGCAAAATTTTTAACGGCTATGTGGCACATAAGGTCTAATATAAATAAGAACTGTGTTGTTTAATGAATTCCATTGTTTAGATGTCCGTAACATTTGTACATTGATTTTACTGCTTTTATCATGCTTGTATTTTTAGTGACTGTTTTAAATTTATTGTGTGATTCTATCTTTTATGGCCTAATCGGCCGAAATAAAGAAATTTTGGATTGGATTGGATACCAGGAACCAGGGAGAACAGGTCAGGGAACTGCCCCAGCAGCTGGCGGCAGTCACCCTGTTGCTCAGGGGTCAGGGTGGGTGAGAGGTTAACTCCATCCACTGACCCGTCTCGCTCTGAGGCTACAAAGAGGTCAGGAAGAGGCTCGGACTCCTCTTCCGTCCCCTCATCGGTGGCCAAGAGCATGCCCACTTCGGACCTCTCCAAGTGGGGCTTCAGTCGATTGACATGTAGGACCCTTAAGGGGTTCCTAGGAGACCGCAAGTTCACCAAGTAGGTGACAGAACTCTTGCACTCCACAATCTCAAAGGGTCCTGTCCACTTATCCTGGAGTGCACAAGGCTCCACAGGGGCCAGGACCCACACTTTTTGACCAGGTTGAAGCTCAACCAGAGTGGCATTCTGGTCGTACCACCGCTTCATTTCCTCCTGGCTGGCTTCCAGGTTTGCCTCAGCAAGTTGCCTGAAACGCCTAGTCTGGTTCCGGAAAGCCAGCATGTAACTGTATACATTCTGGGGAGGTTTCCTGGGAGATTGCTCCCAGCCTTCCTTGACCAGACTAAGAGGTCCTCGTACTGGGTGGCCGTACAAAAGCTCAAAGGGACTGAACCCTAGAGACTTTTGTGGCACCTCGCATTACGCAAAGAGAAGGCATGGTAAGAGGACGTCCCACTTACGCCTCATGGGTTCCTCGAGACCCATAATCATGCCCTTCAGGTTTCGGTTGAAGCGCTCAACCAACCCGTTTCCTTGGGGATGGTAAGGGGTGGTGAACTTGTAGGTCACACCACACTCTTGCCAAAGGGACTTCATATATTTCGATATGAAGTTGGTCCCCCTGTCAGACACCACCTCTAGAGGGAATCCTACTCGTGAGAAAATTCCCATCAGTGCCCGTCCCACCACGGGGGCCGTCACTGTCCTCAGAGGGATGGCTTCAGGGTACCGGGTGGCATGGTCCACCAAGACCAGGATAAACCTGTTGCCCATGGCTGTCTTGGGGTCCAGTGGCCCCACAATGTCAATCCCCACCCGCTGGAATGGGGTACTGACCACAGGGAGAGGTTGGAGTGGAGCTCTCAGCTTCCTTCCACTCTTGCCACGTGCCTGGCAAGTCTGGCATGTCCTGCAGTGAGTGTCAGAACTCCTGCGCATTTGAGGCCAATAAAAGTGGGTGACAAGCCTTTCAAAGGTCTTGTCCTGCCCCAAATGTCCTGCTAACGGTACGTCGTGAGCCAGCCCCAGTAGGAAGGCTCTGAACTTCTGGGGTACCACCAGCGCACGGGCTGACCCAGGTTCAGCAACCTTAGGCTCTGAGTATAGGAGGTCGTTCTCCCAGTAGATCAAGTGAGTTCCGGACTGATCACCCTTGGCCTGGGCTGCAGCCTGCTGCCGCATACCCTCTAGAGAGGGGCATTCTTTCTGCTCCCTGCAGAATTCCTCCCTGGTGGGGCCTCCTTCTTGCTGCCAATGGGTCAGCTCAGGCAGGTCCCCCAGTTCGGCTATCTGTTCCCCGGTAGGCTCCAGGGCATCCCCCTCAAGGTCTGCTTCCTCCTGGGCCGTGGGAACTTCAGGAGCCGGATTCCCGTGCCTCCTGTGCCCTCTCCCTAAGGCCGGTTCCTGGGCCTCTCCCTCAGGCTCCAGGGTTCCTTCAACACCCCTACTGGCTGCCATTAACCGGGTGGTCACGCACGCCCAATCAGGTAAACCCACCATCCGCAGGCGAGTTGTCTTCTCCACCTTTTCCCAAGGGGAGCTCTCCAAATCGTTACCTAGGAGACAATCAACAGGCATGGCCTCTCTCACAGCCACTTGCAGAGTACCAGAGACCCCCCCCCACTCAAAGGGAACCTGAGCCATTGGACACTGACTCTCTGTATTGTCGGCGTTGACAACACGGCAGAATGCGTGTGGGACAACCTGCTCTTGAGACACCAGGTGTTGCTTGACAGCAGTCACACTGGCTCCTGTATCTCTAAGAGCCCCCACCCTTCGGCCATTTATGGTCACCCACTGCCCATACTTTTGAGTATTGGGGGGCAGTTGGGCCTCAGCCACCATCTCACTGTCTCCTAATGAGACTAGGGTCATCTGTACGGGATCCCCTGCCCCTTGGACATCTATCTCCCTCCCCAAGGCTACACTATTCACCTGCTTGGGGGGTGGAGCACCAGAGGGTGCTGGTTTACCATACAGGGGGCACTTGGGATCCACGGAAATGTGCCCCAGGTTGTTACACTTGTAACATCTGAGGGGCCCTCTTTGAACAGGGTTACCTGTCGGGGCCCCGGTCTGCTTCGGGGTGGGGGTGGCTGAGAACCTTTCCCTTGGTTCCCTTGGGAATTACTTTGGGGCCCTCTGTAGAACTCCCTCTGTTTACCCTTGTCCCCCCCACTCTTCTGCTGGGGACCCTGAACACCTTTGGCGGGGCCTCCCACGGGACCCTTGTGGACCCTGGTGCTGATCCAGCGGTCCGCCTCCTCAGCAAGCTTCCTAGGGTTAGTCAGCTTGCTATCGATCAGGTGTTGGCATAGCTCAGGAAAACAATTATCCGACAAGTGCTCCCATGCAATTAAATCAAACAGCCCTTGGTAATCATTCACTTTGCTACCCTTCACCCAACCATCCAGCGCTCTGCAAAAAAAGGTCACATATTCTACATAAGTGGTACCAGGTTTCTTGGTGCAATCCCTAAATCTCTGTCTGTACAATTCAGGAGTTAACCCATACCTTGTCATAAGAGCCTCCTTCATGTGTGGATAGGATGTCTTGACCTCCGAGGGGAGATCCAGCAGTGTGTCCCGCCCTTCACTCAGGAACCTTCCCCACAACCCCGCTCCCCAATCTTTCTCAGGGACCCGGTGGGAGGACATGGCTACTTCATAGGCCCTGAACCACTGCCCAATATCATCCTGCTTATAATATTCTTTGACTACATCTTTAGGAATGTGCACCCTTGACTCTGTTGAATTGCTGCCACCAGAGGGTGAGTTGTCTAAACTCCTGGCCTTGAGATCCAACTCCCTCATTTTTACCTCATGCTCCATGGCCAGTTTTTGCCTTTCCATCTCCATTTGCAGTTTTGCCATCTCCACCTCATGTGCTCGTGCAGCACTCCTGTCGGCCATCTCCTCTGGCGACAGGCCTCTGCTAGGCTCAAAAACACCTTCTGGGGGTATCACCTCCCGTGCATTCTCTGGGAACTTTGATTCGTGCCAGGCTCTCAGCGCTTTTACGTACTGATCCTTGGTGCTTAGTCCACTTTGCTTAATTCTGTACTTGGAGAGATATCCTTTCAGGACATCATTGGTGCACTTCCTCAGTGCCTCTTGCTCCCAATCGATGTCATCAACTCCAGAGAATATAGAGGACGCTCCGCCTCCACTGACTGAGCTAGGCATGGTTTCTTAAAGTGGAGATTCTTCTTTAGCAACAACTGTCAATCAATCTGTGGCTGCGTTATAGGTCTGCTTTACGTGGTGATCAAATAATTCACTGTATGTAAATCATAAATGCAAATTCGAAATCCCACCGCTGCCACCAATGTTAGAATGGGGAACCTCTGGTTGGCACAGGTAGGTACTTGTGACAAGCAGTGGTCCCTTCTTCTATTCAGGGCGAGAGAATTACCCCTTCCGAACAACCCCTGCTCACCCTATAGGTAGTGTGGCACGAGCAGTCAGGGCTAAACTTCAGGGCGCTAGTCAGTTAAGCATTTATGATCACACACAGGAAACCACAACGATCCCCCACAAATGGACACCAAGCGTAAGTTGTATCAAAAATACGGATGCTTTATATAAAAGATTCTTTGTTACGCAGGCATGTACAAGACCATCAATAACGGTTGCGAAATGGAAGCCACAAGATGATCATTAGGCACTGTTCTTTTCTTTGGTAACTTATTCGATCACAAGCGCTTCACAGGGCTCGGTTGGGTCGGTCCAGTCACGATAATGCGCAGTGCACCCGGGGTACAGTGATACGGGGAAATCAGAACGTTGCGGACCCCGAGTCCGATAGAGAGTTCACTGTACCTGGGAACGTGCGATGTGCTTGGACGAGTCTTCGGGGGAGATGCAGGTTCTGCACCTCGCGGGTCTCCGGATCAAGAATTCAGCGGGCGGCTCTCGGTAGACAGGTTGCGGCCCAGGGCCTCCGACACGGACTGTGCGGGAGGTCACTGCGGAGGGCGGCACGGTCAGGCTCAGGCTGGGAGGTGAAGCGGGGCGGCCGGATACGTTACGACGTACGGGCGGCCGTCCGAGGCTTGATTTCACTTCCCAATTAGAAATCCGGTGGGAGGGCGAGAGGGCACCAGGCACGCTCCAGTGGCAGGCAGGTGACAGGGAAGCGGGGCGGCCAGCCTCGATGGGTCCAGAGCGACTCAGGCAGAGCGGGGCTCTCGGCGAGGGGAAGCGGCCAGGCTTCTGGGTGTTACGGCCCTAGGAGGGGTGGCAAGGTGCGCAGAGCACTCCGGCGGGAGAAAGCACACGGCTCGAGTTCTCAGACGAGCGGAGACACGGTGAACCCACTGGTCCTGGGGTTCAGTTCAGGGGGCAAGCTCTTCTTCCAAGCCCTTGGAGATAGTTGAAGAACAAAGTGCAAAAGTCTCTTTCAGTCTTTTTCCTCTCCTTCCTCAGCAAGGCACCTACTGCAGGCCAATCCCTCAGGTCAGGGAAAGTTACTCCTCCTTCAGCTTCTTCCAGGTCCTTCTAGTCGGGCAGAGTTCCTTCGTGGTTCAATCTGGATCTGATTTCTTAGGAGCCAGGCTCCTACTTTTATAGAGTGATTCTTTTGTTCTTTAGCGCCAGGGGGCCTGGGCCTGGCTCAGTCCAGTTTTGGAGCACTCTGTTGTGGTGACTCGGCTTGTTCCTTTCAGCAGCAGGGCAGAGACATCAGCCGCTCCACAGGGGGCGGAGCCGGCTTTGTGGTGGCAGAGCACAGGTATATTCAAGAGTCAGGGTGTACTCCTCCCACCCATCCTGGTGCAATCTCTCTACCCACCACCTGGCAGCCAACCTGTCTCCTGGAATCCCCCAGCCCTGCTCCTGTACTGTTGCTAGGCAGAACACACACCCACAGCAGAGGCGGACTGAGATGGTCAGGCACGCAAAGGCTAACTTTCTAAAAGTAGCATTTGCAAACCCAGGATATTAAAATAACCTTTACTAAAAGATGTATTTTATTATCCCGAGTTCAGGCATACTAAACATGACTTTCTACCATGCTCTCTGAGTCCACTGGGGTCACAGCGTGTAGCGATCCCAGCAGCCCATTCTGGCCTATGGAGAGCAGGTAGCCCTCAATAGTGAAAAACGAAAATGGCTGTAATTCACTATTAAGACATGCCACACACATCAGGGCATGTCCTACCTTATGCCTACAATGCACCCTGCGCTTGGGCCTACCAGAGGGGTGACTAACATGTAGTTAAGGGAAGGTTTAGGGACTGGCAAGTGGGGACACTTGCTCAGTCAGCGCGACAGTACCAGACCGCGCGCAGGTTCTGCAGTGGCAGATCCTAGACACATTTTACCCCGCTGCTTCGGTGGGTGGCACAATCAGTGCTGCAAGCCCACTAGCAGCATTTGGATATACAAGCCCTTGGCACCCCTGGTGCACTCTACAAGGGACTGACAGTAAACCAAATATGCCAAACGTGGAAGTCAATTCACATAATACATTTTACCATAGGGAGCACTTGCACTGTGGCACTGGATGGCAGTGGCACAGTGCCCTGAGCAGCTAACACCAACACAAAAACACATTGAGGCACAGACAAAAATGGAAGGGTGACCCACGCCAATGGTGCCAGGTCTAACAGTCTCCCAGGTGATGTGTCTGTCCCCTCATGGTGCATGCTGGCATGTCAGTGTGTGTGAGTTCCTGTGCTGGGTATGTGAGGTAGTGGAGTTGTTGTTTGAGTGTACGGTGGTCACAGGAGGGCCTTGTGCTGCCTACAGCAGGGCCAAGTGTCAGCTACCTTGTCATTACTTTGCCAGTCCCTGTGCATTGGGCATGGTGCATGGGTATGTACCTAGGCCATATGGGCTGTGGGCATTGGTGTCTGGTTCTGAGTTGCACAATGTGTTGTGTGAGCCCCACCCTCCCAGCATCCCGGACATCCAGTCTTGGGTTTGTGGTTGGTGTGGCCTGGGACATGGCATTGCCTTTATTTGTGAATGGGGCATGGAGACGTTAGTGGCATGAGTGAGGGCTTGGGGGTAGTTGCGTGCATTTGGTGTATTTGTGGTGTGGATGCCATTCCCCACATGTCACGTGAGTTGTTTGTGTACTCACCAGGCTCTGCGACTCCTTCGACTCCGTGTACTCCCACCGGTGGAAGGGTGGCCATCACCTTCTCCTCCCAGGGATGGTAATGTACGGGTCTGCAGGGCAGCCCGCCTCCAGTGATGTTACTCTGGGCGTATTCCTCGTTCATTTTCCTCTTGACTGCCCTGCGCAGATCGTACCACCTGGCTTGGCATTCATGCCTGGTCCTTCGGATGGGCGCAATAGCATTCACCTTATAGACGATCCTCTGCCACAGGCTGGTTTTTTGGGCTATGCTGGTCTGTGTGACCAATGTTCCAAACAGCTGTGGCTCGACTCTGATGACTTCGTTGACAAGGAGCTCCAGCTCCGCCGTTGTGAACTTTGGATTCTTGTCTGTGGGCATGGTGTGGGGTGTGGGTGTGGATGTTAGTGGGTGTGTGGGTGTGAATGTGACGGTGTGTGTGTGAAGGTGAAGAGGGGGTGTTTGTGAAGGAGGTTGTGTGAAGGTGTGTAAGTGAAGGTGTAGTTAAGGTGTGAGTAAGGTGCAGTTGTTTGTCTGTGGTGTCTATGAGCAGTGGGTCTGTTGCAATGGCTCATGGGTTGTGTGTGTGGGCCCTTTTTATTGGTTCATTTGTGGGTGTGGCTGTGTTTGAATTTGTGGTGGGTGTGTTATAAGAGGTGGTTGTGATTTAGTCCTCTGTTTGCCTGTTTGAATGTGCCAGGTCAGTCATAGAGATGTATTTTGTCATGTTGACGTGTTTTGTGGTGTTGTGTGAGTCGAATTGACCCTCCTTGTACTGTTTTACAGTGTCCTGGTTCTGTACGAGTCTTTTTCGCGTAGGTACGGTCCGTACATACGCGATGCTGGGTGAGGGTGCTGGGGTACGGTGTTGGGGTACGGTGCGTACAGGTGCGGGGCTGTGCTACGGTGTTGGGGTGCGGTGCGTACAGGTGCGGGCTGTGCTACGGTGTTGGGGTGTGGCGCGTACAGGTGCGGGCTGTGCTACGGTGTTGGGGTACGGTGCGTACAGGTGCGGGGCTGTGCTACGGTGTTGGGGTGCGGCACGTACTGGTGCGGCCTGTGCTACGGTGTTGGGGTGCGGTGCGTACAGGTGTGGGCTGTGCTACGGTGTTGGGGTACGGTGCGTACAGGTGCGGTGCTGTGCTACGGTGTTGGGGTGCGGCACGTACAGGTGTGGGCTGTGCTACGGTGTTGGGGTGCGGTGCGTACAGGTGCGGGCTGTGCTACGGTGTTGGGGTACGGTGCGTACAGGTACGGGCTGGGCTACGGTGTTGGGGTACGGTGAGTACAGGTATGGGGCTGGGAGACGGGCCTGGGGTGCGGTGCGTACAGGTGGGGGGCTGGGGTACGGTCCTGGGGTACGGGGCGTACAGGTGCGGGGCTGGGAGATGGGCCTGGGGTGCGGAGTGTACAGGTGCGGGCTGTGCTACGGTGTTGGGGTACGGTGCGTATAGGTGCGGGGCTGTGCTACGGTGTTGGGGTATGGTGCGTACAGGTACGGGGCTGGGAGACGGGCCTGGGGTGCGGCGCGTACAGGTGGGGGGCTGGGGTACGTACCTGGGGTACGGGGCGTACAGGTGCGGGGCTGGGAGACGGGCCTCGGGTGCGGCCCGTACAGGTGCGGGGCTGTGCTACGGTGTTGGGGTACGGTGCAGAGGGGGGGTACGGTGCTGACATACGGGGGGTACGGTGCTGACATGTGCGGGGTGGGGGGGCTGTACGACTCGTATTCGGGCACAAGTTTACCCGTGTACATGTAGGCTACAGCGTTCGCTCCGTACGGGGCCTTTTACATGCGGTTGTGTATTCGGACGGGCGGTACGGATCGTACTTGCGCGCTCGGACTTCTGTTTTACGATTTGCACGTAAAAATGTCCGGCTCCCTATCGGACACTTTTCCCGACACTATTCGGACGTAAATATTTACGGCTCCCTCTCAGACCATTTTCCCGACGCAATTCATATGTATTTTTCACGCACGAATCGTACTTCGCAGTTTGTACGGTACTTGTACGATTCGTACGTAAAAAAATACGGATACGAGTCGGACGGTAAATTTTTTTTAACGGATCGGAACCGGCACCTATGTGTTTAAAGGTGTTCTGACAACTTTTCGCCCGGTGCCACTGCACCTGCTGCACCATTCAAATCATGACCCTGTTGTCTGCAAGGTAACTGCACTTGTGACTGCTTGTTCAGTAGTAAAATATAGCATAGCTCTTGTTGGAAGCCGGAGTCCCCGTCACGACCCACGGTCACCAGGTGCGCGACCCGGGACTCCCAACTCAACGTTGAGCCAAGTAAGGACACCGTTTGAGATAGCCCTGCTCACCCCCTTAGTAGCTTGGCACGAGCAGCCATGCCTATCTCCAAGGCACGAATGTACAGTATGTGCAACCACGCCCACAGCAACCCACTGATGACACCACAAATGGACTCCACACGAGTTTGATAAAACGAGTATAAACTTTATATAAATAATACACGATCAGACCACACAATACAAAAGCCAACATATAATAAAGGGTAATATTTGTTCCGGCTGGTTGGTACGTTCAAATCCCAACCACCGCTTTCACAAAGCTAAGCTAGTCGTAATGCTAGAATCACACATGTTGCAATGAATAAACAATAGTGCTCTGCGTAACGATACACTCCTGTGCTGGGCAAAGGAGAAATAATGCTTAACGATACACCCCGGTACCTTGCGAAGGGAGAACTAATGCAATGCGTACTGCTACGATCCTGTTCTGCACAATGAAGGAATAATGCAATGCGTCACACCCCAATCACGTACTTTGCAATGAAGAAATAATGGAATGCGTACCGCTACAATCATGTACTTTGCAATGGAGAAATAATGCAATGTGGGTCGCTACAATCCTGTACTTTGCAAGGGAGAAATAATGCACTGCGTAGCGCTACCATTGTGTGCTTCATTATGCAGGAATAATGTCAGGCGTCATAAGACAGTTTGGCAGTTCGTTAGCAGCAATATTGTCAATGTGTATTACGACAGTCAGCCTCTTCGATGCTCCACGTTACCTGGGGACGCGACCCCACTCTCCTCTGCAAACTGGGCCTTCTGTGTAGAACTTTCTCAATGGGCCTCAGTGGGTCGGCCTGGCAGCTCAGCTCTTCCGGGGCTGCCGGTATGGGCCACAACTGTTAGGAAGGTCTCAGGCGGCCGCAGGGCACACATAACCTACGCACCTGAGATTGCTTTTACTCCAGGTGCACATTCACCACAGCACCCTCCGGGTCTCCTCGGGCACGAGGCCACACGTACAATACTGATGGGTCTTCACTTTGACTCTGAGTGCACGCTCACCAGGCACTCCCTCCGGCATTCTCAATTTGCACCAAGACACGCACACCGCGTTGCAGAGACTCACTTTCTTCTGGTGCAAATGATGATCAGCCGATCACCGCCACAGTACCAGGTTGCACCAAAGCACGCATGCTGCTTTACTGAGACTTACTCCAACTCCTAGTGCTCTGATAGCCAGGCGCTCCTCACCAACACCTTCGGCCGCACCACGACACGCTCCCAGCGCGTCTGAGTCTCACTTCTCCTCCGGTGCACCCGATTACCAGGCACTCTTGACCAGCGCCTCCAGTGCACCCTGACACGCACCCTGCATGTCCGAGACTCACTCCACTTCCGATGCATACGTTGACCAGGCGCTCCTCACCAACGCCTCCTGTGCACCACAACATGCACCCTGCACGTCCGCGACTCACTTTACCTCCAATGCACCCACTAACCCGGTGGTCTTCACCAGTCCTGGCGGTTCACCACAGCACGCATTCAGTTTGCCCGAGCCTCACGTCACCACCGATGCACCCGCTGACCAGGCGCTCTTCACTATGCCTGCGGTGCACCATGACATGCACCATGCGCGTACGAGACTCACTTCACCTTCGGTACACACGTTGACCAGGCACTCTTCACCAACGCCTCCTGTGCACCCCGACACGCTCCCATTGGGTCTGAGTCTCGCTTCACCTTCGTGTGTCCAAGATCACAGGGCACACATTCTGAGGGTCTCAAGCTGCCACGACACACGTCCACCGCGTCGCTTGAACTCTCCGAGAACTTTTATGTTCCTGTGTTTCAAACAGGGATCCAGCTCACCTCGGGCCCTTGGTGTTACAAGACACAGCACAAAGCACAGTCTTCTTCAAGCAGGGGGACCCAGACGCACGAAGCACAGTCCCAACAGCCTCTTCCATGGTTAAAACAGTAAACTGCAGACTAGCCCCAGAACTCGAAGCAAGGATTGGTCCTTCCCAGCAGTCTATTCAGTTGTTCCTTCCTTAGCAGAGGTTCCTCTTGACCATGAAATGGGTCCAAACCTTTTCAGTCTCAATCCATTTCTATTCCTATTCCAATGTTCAGGGGCTTTAGCACTCATAGTTATACCCCTCAATGTCTTTGAAGTTTTTTGTGCTCAGAGGTCCCTGACCCATGCCTAAATCAGTTCTGGGTGTCTACCTCCCAGTGTCAACTTTCTCCCTTTGATACTGGGGGTCTGGATCCTTAATCACTCAGCAGGAGATGGGTCAATTGGTTTATAGCACCAGCCCAGGACTTTTCACCTCCCGGGCTTCTCCTCCCCCTACTCCCCAGTTGCAGGGCAGCCTGGTGCCATCTCAACCCCTCCCTGGGTCAAGACCACTCCCAGCTCCTCACACCTCTCAGATCCAGACAGTCAATCCACATTTAGCAGAGACACACAGAAATGCTTAAAGCACAAAACTCAGCCACTTTCTAAAAGAGTGGCTTCTGAACACACAATGACAAAACCACTTTCATAGAAAGATGTGTTATGTCACTGTGAGTTCATACATACTAAACTTCACCTCTCCATTTTTAACTTACAGGAAACTAGGCTAACAAACACAATACCCAGCCTCCCCCATTCTGTCCTATAGGCAGAATGGCCTTTCACCAGTGAAAAACGAAATGGAGTGATTTTCACTCTCAGGACATATCACACACCTCAGTATATGTCCTGCCTTTTACTTACACTGCACCCTGCCCAGGGTTGCCTGGGGCCTACCACAGGGGTGCCCACTGTGTACACAAAAGGAAAAGTAAGACCTGACAAGTGGTTACACTTGTCAGGACAACATTCTAACTTAGCAAACTACGTGCAGGCCCTACACTGCAGGCCCGAATTCCCTTCTCTGCGCACCCTTGCATTACTAGCCCTGGCACACACAGTGCACATCACTAGGGACTTTACTAGTAAGGCAACATACTAATCATGGCCAAGCAATTACCCTTACACTTTACACAGGGAACCTTTTGTACTTTGACACTGATCAGCAGTGGCAAAGTACCCAAATCATCCAAATTGACAACTCTATGTCAGGGAAATGGTCTAGGGGAAAAGCAAAACGTTTAGGGAACTTTAGCCAAAAAGGCCAAGTCCTACAGCTCTTGTATATTAACTTTATTTTTAAGCATAAAAGTAAAGTTATGGATTCCTGTTTAGGAATAAAGTACAGCAATATTAGCTGCTTAGTGGAGTTAGGAAAATCTTTGGCCCCTGTGCCACTGCAAAATAAACATCAACTTACACAAAAGTGTAAGTTTACCTTTGTGAATCAGGCCCACAATTCCATTTAACTCCACCACAACATACAATTCCACACAACTCCACTCCACACAGTGCCACAAAATTCCACTGCACTCCACGCAGCACAGTCCCACACAATTCCACTCCACTATGTTCCATAAAATGCCACACAATACCATGACTGACCACCTAGGACCACAAAAATCCATCCAAACTCCACTCCACTACACCCAATGACCCAAAGTTCCACTCCACTCCATTCCACACCAACCAATGCCATATAATTCCACATCACTCCACTCAACGCTACACAATAATATACCATTCCTGTTAGAATCCGGGGTCTCTGGTTGGCGCAGGTATGCACTTGCGACGAAGGGGGGGTCAGAAGCAGAAGGGCAGCCCCGGGGGTGATTTCCCAGTGCGCTGTCAGCTTCGTCCCGGTACGGCGAACCAGGGCACGTTTCAGGTCCTCACAAGAGCCTCCACAACCCGGCGGGGTCACAGGGGCTCGGCGCTCAGACGCAGGACTCTCCTCCTTACTTTGCGAGCTACGGCTCGAGGGGGCAGCTGTTCACGGTGCTCGGGCTGTCAGGCCTTTACTTTGTTTGCAGCCTACGCCAGCAGCAGAAGTCGCGTTGCTCAGTGAGGTCAGGGGATGCACAGGTTCCCAGGGGTCAGCTTGCGGAATTACCCACGGCACTTCTCCTCTTCTTTCAGGGTAGTAGCGCCCACTGTTCCTGGGGCGCAGGTCAGGGGGCAAGTTCACACGCAAGCCCTTGGAGATTGTTTGTAAAAGCACAAGTTGAATTAAAGTCTTTTTCTTCAGGCTTTCCTTCTCCTTCCAGCAGACAGGCACCCACTGCAGGCCAGTCTCTCAGGCAGAGAGACAGTATTCCTCCTTCAGCATCTCCAGGTCCTTCTCCTTCAGGCAGAGTTTCTTCTTGGCGCAAACAGGATCTAATTTCTTAGGAGCCAGGCTCCTACTTTTATACACCAATTCTTTTGTTCTTTAGCGCCAGGGGGCCTGGGCCTGGCTCAGTCCAGTTTTTGGAGCACTTTGTTGTGGTGACTCTGCGCTTCCCTTTCAGCAGCAGGGCAGAGACATCAGCCGCTCCACAGGGGGCGGCGCCGGCTTTGTGCTGGCAGAGCACAGGTCTATTCAAGAGTCAAGGTGTACTCCTCCCACCCATCCTGGTGTAATCTCTCTACCCACCACCTGGCAGCCAGCCTGTCTCCTGGAATTCCCCAGCCCTGCTCCTTACTGTTGCTAGGCAGAACACACACACACACAGCGCAGAGGCGGACTGAATGGCCAGATCAGTAAATACTAACTTTCTAAAAGTAGTATTTACAAACACAGGATATTAAAATAAACTTTACTAAAAGAAGTATTTTATTATTCTGAGTCCAGGCATACTAAACATGACTTTCTACCATGCTCTATGAGTCCACTGGGGTCACAGCGTGTAGTGACTCCAGCAGCCCATTCTGGCCTATGGAGAGCAGGTAGCCTTCAATAGTGAAAAACGAAAATGGCTGTAATTCACTATTAAGACATGCCACACACATCAGGGCATGTCCTACCTTATGCCTACAATGCACCCTGCCCTTGGGCCTACCAGAGGGGTGACTAATATGTAGTTAAGGGAAGGTTTAGGGACTGGCAAGTGGGGGCACTTGCGCAGTCAGCGCGACAGTACCAGACGGCGCGCAGGTTCTGCAGTGGCAGACCCTAGACATATTTTACTAGGCCGCTTCTGTGGGTGGCACAACCAGTGCTGCAGGCCCACCAGCGGTATTTGTATTTACAAGCCCTGGCACTCCTGGTGCACTTTACTAGGGGCTGACAGTAAACCAAATGACTCAATCATGGACACCAATCAATGTATACATTTTTAAAAGGGAGCACTTGCACTGTGGCACTGATCAGCAGTGTCACAGTGCTCTGAGCAGCTAACACCAACAAAACACAATGAGGCACATCAGCAAAAAGTGGAAGGGAGACTCACGCCAAGGTGCCAGGTCTAACACGTGTCCCCTCCAGCTGAAATGTGGGGAGAACTACCCTACCCCAGGGAGTTCCTCTTCACTAAGGCGGAAAAACCTGGACAGACCGTCAGCATTGGCGTGATCTGTGCCAGGGCGATGTTCCACCGTAAAGTCCATACCCTGTAGGGAGATGGACCACCTCAACAGTTTTGGGTTTTCACCCCTCATTTGCATCAACCATCTGAGGGGCCTGTGGTCGGTCTGAACCCGGAAGTGAGACCCAAACAAGTAGGGTCTTAGCTTCTTCAGCGCCCAGACCACAGCAAACGCTTCTCGCTCTATCGCACTCCACCTTTGTTCCCGTGGAAGTAACCTTCTACTAATAAAGGCTACAGGTTGATCCCAGCCCTCCTCAGTCATCTGTGAGAGAACAGCCCCTACACCATGCTCTGATGCGTCTGTCTGCACTAGGAATTCCTTGGAGAAGTCAGGAGCCAAGAGCACGGGCGCCGTGCACATGGCAGTTTTCAGGGTGTCAAAGGCCTTCTGACAGGTGTCAGTCCATATCACTTTTCTGGGCTGCTTCTTCGAAGTCAGCTCTGTCAAGGGGGCAACGATGCTGCCATACCCCTTGACAAACCTCCTGTAGTACCCAGTGAGTCCTAAAAAGGCCCTCACCTCCGTCTGGGTCTTTGGGGGCTCCCAAGCCAGGATGGTTTCTATCTTGGGTTGTAGGGGCGCCACCTGGCCGCTCCCCACCTGGTGTCCCAAGTACACCACTGATCCCTGCCCGATCTGACACTTGCTTGCCTTGATCGTGAGGCCTGCCTTGCGCAGTGCCATCAACACTTCCCAGAGATGTTGCAGGTGTTCTTCCCATGTGCCGCTGAACACTGCGATGTCATCCAGGTATGCTGCGCTGAACTCGGTCAGTCCAGCCAACACCTGGTTGACCAACCTCTGGAAGGTGGCAGGGGCATTCTTCATCCCAAATGGCATGACACGGAACTGGAAGTGCCCATCTGGTGTGGAGAATGCTGACCTCTCTTTGGCCCCATCAGTTAAGGCGATCTGCCAGTACCCAGACGTTAGATCAAACGTGCTGAGGTACCGGGCAGCCCCTAACCGATCGATGAGCTCATCAGCTCTGGGGATGGGGTGCGCGTCAGTCTTCGTGACTGAATTGAGTCCTCTGTAGTCCACACAGAACCGGAGTTCGGGTGTGGCACCCGGCGCTGCAGCCTTTGGGACCAAGACCACTGGGCTGGCCCAAGGACTGCTGGAGGACTCAACCACCCCAAGAGCAAGCATCTTTGAGACCTCCTCTTTGATGCAGGCTCTGACCCTGTCAGTTACCCTGTAAGCCTTGTGCTTTACAGGTAAGCTGTCTCCTGTATCCACATCATGGACGCACCAATCTGTGATACCAGGAACCAGGGAGAACAGGTCAGGAAACTGCCCCAGCAGCTGGCGGCAGTCATCCTGTTGCTCAGGGGTCAGGGTGGGTGAGAGGTTAACTCCATCCACTGACCCGTCCTGCTCTGAGGCTACCAAGAGGTCAGGAAGAGGTTCTGACTCCTCCTCCGTCCCATCATCGGTGGCCAAGAGCATGCCCACTTCGGACCTCTCCAAGTGGGGCTTGAGGCGATTTACATGTAGGACCCTTAAGGGGTTCCTAGGAGACTGCAAGTTCACCAAGTAGGTGACAGAACTCTTGCGCTCCACAATCTCAAAGGGTCCTGTCCACTTGTCCTGGAGTGCACAAGGCTCCACAGGGGCAAGGACCCATACCTTTTGACCAGGTTGAAGCTCAACCAGAGTGGCATTCTGGTCGTACCACCGCTTCATTTCCTCCTGGCTGGCTTCCAGATTTGCCTCAGCAAGTTGCCTGAAACGCCTAGTCTGGTTCCTGAAGGCCAGCATGTAACTAAATACATTCTGGGGAGGTTTCCTGGGAGATTGCTCCCAGCCTTCCTTGACCAGACTCAGAGGTCCACGTACAGGGTGACCATACAGAAGCTCAAAGGGACTGAACCCCAGAGACTTCTGTGGCACCTCACGGTACGCAAAGAGAAGGCATGGTAAGAGGACGTCCCACTTACGCCTCATTGGTCCTTCAAGGCCCATGATCATGCCCTTTAGGGTTCGGTTGAATCGCTCAACCAACCCGTTTCCTTGTGGATGGTAAGGGGTGGTGAACTTGTATGTCACACCACACTCTTGCCACAGGGATTTCATATATTTCGATATGAAATTGGTCCCCCTATCGGACACCACCTCTAGAGGGAATCCTACTCGTGAGAAAATTCCCATCAGCGCTCGTCCCACCACGGGGGCCGTCACTGTCCTCAGAGGGATGGCTTCAGGGTACCGGGTGGCATGGTCCACCAAGACCAGGATAAACCTGTTGCCCATGGCTGTCTTGGGGTCCAGTGGCCCCACAATGTCAATCCCCACTCGCTGGAATGGGGTACTGACCACAGGGAAAGGTTGGAGTGGAGCTTTCAGCTTCCTTCCACTCTTGCCACTTGCCTGGCAAGTCTGGCATGTCCTGCAGTGAGTATCAGAACTCCTGCGCATTTGGGGCCAATAGAAGTGGGTGACAAGCCTTTCAAAGGTCTTGTCCTGCCCCAAATGTCCTGCTAATGGTACGTCGTGAGCCAGCCCCAGTAGGAAGGTTCTGAACTTCTGGGGTACCACCAGCGCACGGGCTGACCCAGGTTCAGCAACCTTAGGCTCTGAGTACAGGAGGTCGTTCTCCCAGTAGATCAAGTGAGTTCCGGACTGATCACCATTGGCCTGGGCTGCAGCCTGCTGCCGCATACCCTCTAGAGAGGGGCACTCTTTCTGCTCCCTGCAGAATTCCTCCCTGGAGGGGCCTCCTTCTTGCTGCCAATGGGTCAGCTCAGGCAGGTCCCCCAGTTCGGCTATCTGTTCCCCTGTAGGCTCCAGGGCATCCCCCTCAAGGTCTGCTTCCTCCTGGGCCGTGGGAACTTCAGGAGCCGGTTTCCCGTGCCTCCCTTGCCCTCTCTCTAAGGCCGGTTCCTGGGCCTCTCCCTCAGGCTCCAGGGTCCCTTCAACACCCCTACTGGCTGCCATTGACCGGGTGGTCACGCACGCCCAATCAGGTAAGCCCACCATCCGCAGGTGAGCTGTCTTCTCCACCTTCTCCCAAGGGGAGCTCTCCAAGTCATTCCCTAGGAGACAGTCTACAGGCATGGCAGTTCTCACAGCGACTTGCAGAGTACCAGAGACCCCCCCCCACTCAAAGGGAACTTGAGCCATTGGACAATGACTCTCCGTGTTGTCAGCATTGACAACCCGACAATAGGCATGGGGTACGACCTGCTCTTGAGATACCAGGTGCTGCCGCACTGCAGTCACGCTGGCTCCTGTGTCTCTAAGAGCCTCTACCTTCTTCCCATTGACGGTCACCACTTGCCCATATTTCTTAGTGTTAGAGGGCAAGTTGGCTTGGGGGACCATCTCACTGTCTCCTAGTGAGACTAAGGTCATCTGGACGGGGTCCCACCCACCTTGGACTTCTACCTCCTCCCCAAAGGCTACTGTAGCCACTTGCCTGGGTGGAGCACCAGTGGGTGCGGGTTTCACATATTGGCGACACTTGGGATCACTGGCAAAGTGACCTAGTTCGCCACATTTATAACATTGAGGGGGCCCCTTGGGAACAGGTTTACCTGTCGGGGCCCCTGTCTGCTTCGGGGGTGGGGGAGGCTGAGAACCTTTCTGCTGGTTCCCTTGGGTATTACTTTGGGGGCCTTTTTGGAACCCTTTCTGTTTTCCCCTGTCCCCCCCACTCTTCTGCTGGGGACCCTGCCCACCTTTGGCGGAGTCTCCCACGGGACCCTTGTGGACCCTGGTGCTGAGCCAGCGGTCCGCCTCCTCAGCAAGCTTCCTAGGGTTAGTCAGCTTGCTATCTATCAGGTGTTGGCGTAGCTCAGGAAAACAATTAAGCGACAAGTGCTCCCATGCAATTAAATCAAAGAGACCTTGGTAATCATTAACTTTGCTACCCTTCACCCAGCCATCCAGTGCTCTGCAGAAAAAGGTCACATACTCCACATACGTACCCCCCGCAATCTTGGTACACCCCCTGAACCTCTGTCTATACATTTCAGGAGTTAGCCCATATCTGGTCATTAACGCTTCTTTCATGTGGGGGTAAGAATTCTGCATGTCAAAGGGCAAATCTAAAAGTGTGTCCCGCCCCTCACTGAGGAACCGTCCCCACAACCCCGCTCCCCAGTCTTTCTCAGGGACCCGGTGGGAGGACATGGCTATCTCATAGGCCCGGAACCATTGCCCTATGTCATCATTCCTGAAGAACTCTTTAACTACATCTTTTGGGATGTACACCCTTGACTCTACCTGCACTGGCGTTGCGCTGCCACCAGAGGGAGTGTTCTCCAAACTTTTCTCTTTGATCGCCAGTTCCCTCATTCTGGCGTCGTGCTCCATCAGAGCCTTTCTCTCTTCCAGAGCTATTTTCTTTTCTTCCAGAGCCAGTTTCAATTTCGCCAAAGTGACCTCTTGCTCTCTTGCGGCCTGTCTGTCTGCCAACTCTCCTGGCGACAGGTCTCTGCCAAAGCTGTGGACGCTCTCTGCTGGCTCCACTGGCACAATCTCAGGTACAACATCACCAGCTGCACCCCTTGATTCCATCCAGGCCCTCAGCGCCCTGTGGAGATCTGGTTTGAGCCTACATCCTACATGCGGAACCTTGAACTTCTTGCAGAAGTACTTGAGTTGCTTCTTTGTGTAGTTGTCCAGCTCTGATGCATCCCATTCCAATTCCATTTCAGAGGCTTCAGATGCTGTGCTGGTTGAGCCCGGCATGGCTTCCAACGCAAGGGATCTTCTTGGCAAGTGAAAATTAAAATCCTAAAAGTTCTGTGGCTTAAGCTACTGGACCGTCTACTGTGCAATGGTTAGCAACTACTGCGCAGACAACAAGAACGCAAATCCGTAAATCCGCACCGCTGCCACCAATGTTAGAATCCGGGGTCTCTGGTTGGCGCAGGTATGCACTTGCGACGAAGGGGGGGTCAGAAGCAGAAGGGCAGCCCCGGGGGTGATTTCCCAGTGCGCTGTCAGCTTCGTCCCGGTACGGCGAACCAGGGCACGTTTCAGGTCCTCACAAGAGCCTCCACAACCCGGCGGGGTCACAGGGGCTCGGCGCTCAGACGCAGGACTCTCCTCCTTACTTTGCGAGCTACGGCTCGAGGGGGCAGCTGTTCACGGTGCTCGGGCTGTCAGGCCTTTACTTTGTTTGCAGCCTACGCCAGCAGCAGAAGTCGCGTTGCTCAGTGAGGTCAGGGGATGCACAGGTTCCCAGGGGTCAGCTTGCGGAATTACCCACGGCACTTCTCCTCTTCTTTCAGGGTAGTAGCGCCCACTGTTCCTGGGGCGCAGGTCAGGGGGCAAGTTCACACGCAAGCCCTTGGAGATTGTTTGTAAAAGCACAAGTTGAATTAAAGTCTTTTTCTTCAGGCTTTCCTTCTCCTTCCAGCAGACAGGCACCCACTGCAGGCCAGTCTCTCAGGCAGAGAGACAGTATTCCTCCTTCAGCATCTCCAGGTCCTTCTCCTTCAGGCAGAGTTTCTTCTTGGCGCAAACAGGATCTAATTTCTTAGGAGCCAGGCTCCTACTTTTATACACCAATTCTTTTGTTCTTTAGCGCCAGGGGGCCTGGGCCTGGCTCAGTCCAGTTTTTGGAGCACTTTGTTGTGGTGACTCTGCGCTTCCCTTTCAGCAGCAGGGCAGAGACATCAGCCGCTCCACAGGGGGCGGCGCCGGCTTTGTGCTGGCAGAGCACAGGTCTATTCAAGAGTCAAGGTGTACTCCTCCCACCCATCCTGGTGTAATCTCTCTACCCACCACCTGGCAGCCAGCCTGTCTCCTGGAATTCCCCAGCCCTGCTCCTTACTGTTGCTAGGCAGAACACACACACACACAGCGCAGAGGCGGACTGAATGGCCAGATCAGTAAATACTAACTTTCTAAAAGTAGTATTTACAAACACAGGATATTAAAATAAACTTTACTAAAAGAAGTATTTTATTATTCTGAGTCCAGGCATACTAAACATGACTTTCTACCATGCTCTATGAGTCCACTGGGGTCACAGCGTGTAGTGACTCCAGCAGCCCATTCTGGCCTATGGAGAGCAGGTAGCCTTCAATAGTGAAAAACGAAAATGGCTGTAATTCACTATTAAGACATGCCACACACATCAGGGCATGTCCTACCTTATGCCTACAATGCACCCTGCCCTTGGGCCTACCAGAGGGGTGACTAATATGTAGTTAAGGGAAGGTTTAGGGACTGGCAAGTGGGGGCACTTGCGCAGTCAGCGCGACAGTACCAGACGGCGCGCAGGTTCTGCAGTGGCAGACCCTAGACATATTTTACTAGGCCGCTTCTGTGGGTGGCACAACCAGTGCTGCAGGCCCACCAGCGGTATTTGTATTTACAAGCCCTGGCACTCCTGGTGCACTTTACTAGGGGCTGACAGTAAACCAAATGACTCAATCATGGACACCAATCAATGTATACATTTTTAAAAGGGAGCACTTGCACTGTGGCACTGATCAGCAGTGTCACAGTGCTCTGAGCAGCTAACACCAACAAAACACAATGAGGCACATCAGCAAAAAGTGGAAGGGAGACTCACGCCAAGGTGCCAGGTCTAACAATTCCAATCTACTCCACACAGTGCCACACAATTCCATTCCACTCTGTTCCATCTCACTCCCCTCCATGCAAATCCACACAATGCAAACATAATTCCTCTCAACCCCACTCCAAACCATAAAATTCCATTCCACACCACACAAGGCCACACAATTCCTCTCCACTCCATGCCACACAATTCCACTCCACTGTACTGCACACAAAATCACACAATTTCACACCATGGTGGCATACAATTCCTCTCCACTTCATACCACACAATGCCACATAATTTCACTCCACTCCACATCACACAATGCCACACAAATCTATTCCATTCCTCTCCATGTCACATAATTCAACTCAGTGACACACAATTACACTCCGCTCCATTCCACATCATGCCACACAAAGCCACACCATTCTAATACACCCCATGTCATAAAATGCTAAAAAGTTCCCCTCCACACAATTCAATCAAATTGCACTCCCCTTCAACAATTCCACTCCACTCCATAGCACACAATTCAACCAAATTCCACTCGCCTCCAACAATTCCACTTCACTCCATAGCACACAATCCACTCCATTCCACTCCACTCCCCACAATGTCACACAATTCCACTCCACTTCACACAGTACCACACAAATCGAATCCACTCAAATCCATGACACGCATGTCTACTCCACCACACATATTTTTATTCCACTCCATTCCACATCACGCCATAGAATTCCACGTGATTCTGTTCAGCTCCATGCCATACAATTGTAAAAAGTTCCACTCCACCCCACACAAAGCCACACATTTCCACTCCAGTCCAAATCACATAAATTCCAAATTAAATGCAAACTTACACAAAATTGTGAATTTACCTTTGTGAATCAGGCCCACAATTCCACTCAAATACACCACAACACACATTTCCACATAACTCCACTCCATTACACTCCATACAATGCCATATAATTCCACATCACTCCACTCCAAGCCATATAATAATATACAATTACAATCTACTCCACACAGTACCACATAATTCTACTTCACTTGTTTCCACTTCACTCCCCTCCATGCAAATCCACACAATGCAAACACAATTCCACTCCACTCCAAACCATACAATTCCATTCACACCACATAATTCCTCTCCACTCCATACCACACAGTTCCAATCCACTGTACTTCACACAAAATCACACAATTCCATTCAGCGGCACACAATAGCATGCTATTTCCCTCTACTCCACTTCACACAATGCCACACAAATCTACTCCAATCCATGTAACATAATTCAACTTATTGACACACTCTATTCCACATCATGCAGCACAATGCCACACCGGTCTAATACACTCCATGCCATAAAATGCTAACAATTTCCACTCCACACAATGCCACAGATTTCTAATTGACTCAACACAATTTTATTCCACTCCACACAATTCCACTTGCCTCCACACAATTCCACTCCACTCCAGAGCACATAATCCACTCCACTCCCCACAATGTCACACAATTCTACTACACTTCACACAGTGCCACACAAATCTAATCCACTCAACTTCACTCCATGCCACACATGTCAGCTCCACCACACAAAATCTCTCTCCACTCCATTTCACATCATGCCATACAATGCCATGCGATTCTGCTCCACTCCTTGCTGTAAAATGGTAAAAATGTTCACTCCACTCCACACAAAGCCACACATTTCCACTCCAGTCCAAATAACACAAATTCTCTCCACTCCACACAATTCCACTCCACACAATCACACACAATTAAGCTCTGCTCTACACAATTCCACTCCCTCACTAATCCAAATAATTTCACTCTGCATTCTGTGACTAAATTCCAATCCACTCCACACCACATAATGTCTCCAAATTCCCCTCCTATCCATTCCAAACAGTGCCACACAATTCTACTCCACTCCACAGCACCTAATCCTACAAATTCTACTTCACTACTCGCTTTACAATGCCAAGAAAGTCCACTACACTCTGCACAATACCACACAATTTCACTACCCTGTCCTTCACGTCACACCACACAATGCAACCCAATTCCACTCCATGCCACAAAATTCAACTTCATGCTATACAATGTCAAACAATTCCAGTCCACACCACTCCACATAATGCCATTCCACTCCACACAATGCCCCCAATTCCACTACACTCTACCCCACTAAGTGCCACAAAATTCTACTTCTCTCCATGCTCCATGATTACTCTTCACTCCAATCCACTCCAAACAATACCAACAATTTCACTCCATGCTTCACAATTCAAAACACCACACACCACAATGCCTCAAAGTTACAATTCACTCAACACAATTCCACTCCAATTCACCCCCATGCAATCCTCTCCATTCTACTCTATGCAACACATTTCCACTCCATGCCACACAATGCCATACAACCACTCCAATCCACATAGTGCCACACAATTCAACTCCACTTCGCCCCACACAATTCCACTTCACTATACTGCACTCCACACAATTGCACTCCACAATACACAATTACATTGCAATCCATTGCACATCACGCCACACAATGCCACATGATTCTACTCCACGCCATAAAATGCTAACACTCCATTCTACCTAGCTCCCCACAATGTCATACAATTCCAGTTCACTCTACACCATTCCTTACAATGCCACCCAATTCCACTCCACAACACACTTGGTCTGATTCACAAAGGTAAACTTACACTTTGGTGTAAGTTTATGTTTGTTTTGGAATTCACAAACTCCGTTTTAATATTAAGTTTACAAGTGCGAACGCTCCGCAATCGGAGGGGGGTGTTGGGAGGGTGGAGTGGAGAACTCTGCAAATAAAAAGATACGACATGCCTGTCTTTTTATGTGCATAGTTTTCTGCCCCGACTGCAGAGTCTTCACACTCATAAATGTATTATTAAAATGCAATTTAGTGAATTCAAAAATATATGTGAACTTACACAAAAGTGTATTTTTGCCTTTGTGAATCAGGCCCACAATTACACTCAATTCCACCACAACACACAATTGCAGTGCACCACTCATGTGTTTATTCAGTTTTCTAGGGTCAAACAGGAGAGCACTCCTGTCCAATGAGGTGCAAGGCAACATCCCAGAGCATGACCACTTCCTCCAAAGTGCGGCATAATCTTCTCCCAGAAAGCACTATTCAGCCAAAATTCATCATGGCTGAAAATCTCAGCAGAGCATAAAGAGATAACTAAACCAACTCTCACTATGGCTCATTTCCATAGCTCTCCCCCCTCTAACATCTGTGAATTCCTGCCTTCAGCCCCATATCTGGCTGGGCCAGAGGGTATGGGAATAATTGACCTGACATTGCCTGCCTGTTCCTGTCCTCCTTGCCACTCAAATCCATTTCAACTCCATTCCACTCAACTAAACACAATGACAAACAAATCCACACCACGTCACACAATGCCATATATTTGCACATCACTCCACTATGCGCCACACAATGATATGCAATTCCACTCTACTGCGCTCCACTCTACTCTACTGCACTCCCATACATGAATGCGACTCATTACAACGCGTACTAATACCACGCGTGCCATTACAACGTGGGTATTACTACACGTTGTCAATTACAACGACCTACCATTACATCGCATACTTTTACGAGTATGCCTTTACCACGCATGCCATTATAATGCAAAGGCATGTGTGGTAAAGGTATACTCATGGTAAAAGTATGAAAGGTAAGTTATACTACCCTACCCTACCCTAAACCCTAATTTAGTACCCCTGCAAGACCACCCCAACCCCTAGTACTTTCCCTACACTTAACACTACCCTGCATCACCCCTGACACTACCCTAAACCCTAAAACACTACCCTGCACTACACAGACACCACAACACTACCCTAAACCCTAAACCACTATCCCCAGCATGACTCTCCCCGACACCCGTCTTCTCCCTACACTTAAACACCACCTCGCACAACACCCAGACACTACCCTAAACCCTAAAACACCACCCTACACTACACAAACTACCCTAAACCCTAAAACACTACCCCCAGCAGGACCCGACCCCGACCCCAGTCATCTCCCTACACTTAAACACTACCCTGCACAACCCCCAACACTACCCTAAACCCTAAAACACTACCCTACACTACACACACCCCACCCAGACCCCCTTTACCCTAAAAAAGTAACCCCCACCCCAGGCCCACTCTCCCTTACCTCTCGCTCCTCGTGGTTCCTCTCTCCTCCTGGTTCCTGCTTCACGTCGGCTCTGAGGGGAGGTGCACATCGTTGTGAAGAAACGGAAGAGCCTCTGTTTCCTCACAACAAGGTGGATTGCCATTTTTTTTACATCGCCTGCGTTGTAAAAGCACATGCAATGTAAAAAAATGCGTAGTAATGGTATTGCGTTGTTACATCGCAAGCGTTGGAACGTAATGGCATGTGGCAAAACAACCGTCTTGTAATGGCTGTTTCCCCCATACACTCCATGCCACGCAACACAATTTCACTCCACTCCAAGTCACCCAATTCCAGTCCATTCCATACCACACACTGCAACACAATTCCAATCCATGCCATTCACACCATGCACTCAGTTCTACTCCCTGCTACACAATTCCACTGTACTCCATGCCACAAAATGAAGCACAATTCCTCTACGCTCCAGTTCACTCACACCATACAGTGCCACACACTTCGACTCTACTCCTCACAATGCCACATAGTTCCACACCACTCCACTCCACACAATCCAACTCCACACCACATAATTCCACTCCCCTCTACTCCACACAATTCATCTCTACTACACTTCACACCAAGTCCAACAACCACTCCCCTCCACTACATTCAATGCCACACAAATCTGTTCCACTCCAGTCCATTTCATGCTACACAATTCCACTCCAGGACACACAATTACACTCAACTTCATTCCTCATCACACCACACAATGCCACATGATTCTACTCCAATCGATGCCATAAAATGCGAACAATTTCCACCCTACTCAACACAATAACACACATTTCCACTACACTCTACACCTCACAACTTTACTCCACTCCACACAATTCTTCTCCCCTCCACACAATTCCACTCTAATTCACTCCATACCACACAATTCTGTTCCACACCACTCAGCTTCAGTCCGGGCCACGCAATTCCACCGCTCTGCATAAAATTACACTTTACTCCATTTCACACCACGCTAAACTATTCTACACCACTCCATGCCACAAAATTCTAAGCATGTCTACACCACTGCTCACAATGCCACATGTTTTCACTCCGTACCCCTACGGCACCCCAACAATGGTGGTACGGCCCGTACCCAGGCCTGAAGAGCGTGGGTATGGGTCGCACCACGCGTACCCCTATCTCACACCAACAATGGTGGTGCGGCCCGTACCCAGGCCTGAAGAGCGTGGGTACGGGTCGCACCACGCATACCCCTATGTCACACCAACAATGGTGGTATGGCCCGTACCCAGGCCTGAAGAGCGTGGGTACGGGTTGCACCACGCGTACCCTTACGTCACCCCAACAATGGTGGTATGGCCCGTACCCACGCTCTTCAGGCCTGGGTACGGGCCGTACCACCATTGTTGGTGTGACGTAGGGGTATGCGTGGTGAGACCTGTACCCACGCTCTTCAGGCCTGGGTACGGGCCGTACCCCTACGGCACCCCAACAATGGTGGTACTCCCACTGTGGCTGCGTGGCTGCCGTTTGCCCCCCGACCCAGTGGGTGTGCCTACTTCCCCCTGTGTGTGCGTGACTGGAGGAGTGCGCTTGGCCTTCCCTGTTGGTGTGTTGCCTGTGTCTGGTGGGGTCCGTGCATGGGGATGTCTGGGTGTGCTTGGGACAGGTGAGGAACTTTGATTTTTGATCATGATCGTATCGACCCGCCATTTTATGCCCCACCGCCATCTTGTGTTGCCATCACTCAGGCAGCACGACGATCGAAGTCTTTTTCTGCTTTTTCTGCAGCTTCGTGTCAAAATTAGCCTTCTGCCTCTATTTGCAAAGCTGGTGTTAGGTTTTGGCCGAGTACAATAATCCCTGTCTGGTTTTTCTAACCCCGTCTCAACTATCTGTTGGCTCACACTATTCTCTTCTGATTTTATCTTATCGTCTGGCCTTCACTGTCCTCTGCTAGCATTCTCTCGTTTCACGACTGTCCTCCAATACACACAAACGTATCTCGCCACCTGCAAGTTAGTTGTAGATCTGTTAATTAATTAGTTTGAGGGAGGGGTGACAAACATAGTTGGAGGAAAGGTTTCTTCGAGTCATCTGACACTTTTGTTTTCAAATCTCTCCTATTGGTTCTGTCCTGTTTTCCAACTTTCCTTATTGGCTCTTTCTTGTATGTTCTGGGTGTATATTTGGTTACCTATATGGTATAAAAGATTGTGCACCACAGAGTGAAGTGGCAGTCTCCTGAGAACCTACCTTGTGTACTTCTTGGACAACTGTACTAGCTGCAGCTAATAAATCTGATCTTTTACGCTGACAGAGTGTGTAGCTAAGCAGGAGAACCCAGGAGATTAAGGCGTACCCTGCGCCGCCAGATCCAAAAGGTTCCGGTTCTTCAACTGGCACCCAACGTGTGGCAGCTTCAGTGGTACCGGTTCTGCCTGAAGGTCGAGAGGAACCCCGCAAAAAAATTTCTGGAGGAATCGCGAGCCACATCAAGCGACCCCTGTATGTCGAATTGGTCCAAAAGTCTTTTGCAGCGTGGTTACTCCTTCCTGACGGCTACTAACGACTGCTGCCCTGACTGCCGCCCTGCCTTGGCCCTTCCTTTGATGATGTATGGTAAGGCGAGACAATAGACGGGCCTCTGTTGGTGTAAGGAGACGTCCTTAGTGAAGTATTTGGTGGGACGCGCCCACAATTTAGTTTTTTTTTGGGCCTTAGGTTCTTTGTTCGGATATTGCAATAGCCGAAACCGAGGGTTAAGTGCATTTTGTGCTGTGTAAATAGATTTTACCCCCTTGATGTTTGTGAACAGTCCGGTGAAATTACGAGATGCCTGGTCTGACTAAGTTTGGAAAAATTTGTTGCTTTGGTTGTAATAGGGATTCCCGGCTTGAGGACACTTGTCCGATTCCTTCGGTTGGAACTCCCACATATGAGCTCTATTCAAAACATGGTGTTGGCCCCATTGCCTTTAATGAGACATGGACCCGATACACGAAGAAAGATGGTGTTCTAAAATGGCCAGAAAATGGTAGTTTCGATTCTGATGTGCTAGATAATTTGGAAGCAGTTCTATTCAAAAGAAAAGCCCGGCCGGCAATGTTTGACTCTTTCCGCCTTTGGCGTAAGGAAGCCAAACGGAGGGAAATTAAGCAAGCAAAACGAGATAGAAAAGCACAGGGTATGACAATCATACAAGCTGCTCAGCAATTTAAAAATGATGAGGTAGATAATGCAATGGAAATTTCAGAGAGACAGCCTCGAATGGCGATAGATAAATGCTATCCGGTGTTGCCTGTTTCCCCCTCTGATAAAAGAAAAGATTTAGAAGAAGATCCCCTGATGTCTCACTTATTAAGATTGCCTCCGCCCTATGCACAAGGTGCTAATGCACCTCAGTTGTTACAGCCTGTTCAGTTGCCAGCAATACCTCCGCCTGTTCCGGCTCCTCCGCCTTTGCCTCGTTTAGTATCCCCGCCTTTACCAGTTTTGCCTCTAACTTCAACTTCTTTGCCCTCATCCCCTGATCTTCGATCTCCTTTGCCTTCTGCTCCTCCTGTAATTACTGGTTCCCCTTCCACAAGTTCACCTAATACCTTGTCCCCTATTCTTATGTCTAATTCTCCATCTGTGCGTAAGCGTCTCACAGACACCGTCACTGGTATTCTATCTCCTTTCTTTGAAGCTTTAAATGTATCTCCAGCTTTTGCTCGAAGACAATCTCGCAGTCAGTTCCCAGCTTCCGAACAACGTGAAAAATTGGACTCTCTCGCCCGTAAATGGATCGAGAAGGGTCCCCGATATAGTGTACCTGACATTATGCCTACCTTCTCACAATGGAATGCGCCTACGCAAAGATATGTTTTTAATGCAATGTGCGATACTCTCATTAAAGAATGGGAAGATGTGAATTTGAGTCCGATCCCACAAGATCTGTTAGATATTCAGACTGATTTTGATAAAGGACTTGTTGTAGGTTCTAAGGTTGAGAAAGCTGTAAGGACACTTATTTCTTATAGATCCTTATTGTTCTCTCAGGCTTTCCTTGATTCTGATCCGTCAGTTAGACTAACACTGAAAAATTATCCCATGAGAGAGGTTCCTCCAGTATGGAAGGAAGAAGTTGCAGCAGTAGGTGCTAATGCAGCTGTTCCTGCCCATTTCCAGCGTATATGGGTACATGTCCCTTGGAAAAGATCTGAAGTTTTGGCCCTTAAGCAGACTCTACCGGATCCACGTAAAAATCCTGCTGGTTATTATAAAGAATTGTCACAAATTGTTGATGCTTGTATCCTGAATCTAGCTGATATTGATATGTTGATGGGAAATGTAGTCCCACAGACAATATGGGCTAAGATTCGTAAGGAGAATCACGCGCAGGAATTAGATGCTACTTGGGATGTTATAACTGCCACAGATAGAGACCAAGTGGGTGGTGCAAAGCCTGAAGCTTTGATTTCAGAACTCCCTGGTAGGATTATTACATTAATGAAAACTATGATGCCTGCATTAAGAGTTAATTGGGATAAACTAGCAGCATGCAAACAAAAGAAAGATGAAAGTGTCTCTGATTTCTTTACTCGTTTCGAGGAGACATTTATTGATCACAGTGGTCAAGATATGGCTACAGAGGGTGGACAGCGATTATTTGTGGATAAGTTCGTATTTAATTTGCTTCCCGAGCTGTCACACAAATTAAAAGACTCAGAAAGTTCATGGGAGGTTTCTTCTTCTGGCCAGATATTGGCTACTGCTCAATATTATGAAAACAGAGATAAAGAAGAAAAAGAAAAGCAAGAGAAAAAGACGAAAGAATTAAAGACTAAAGTTCTCTTGCAACAGGCTTATCCTCCTCGCTATGTTCAGCCTCAGTTTCAACAGCCTCCACAGTTTCAAAGGTTGTATCAAAAGCCTGAACCGTACATTTCGAGACCTTTGTTAGGTCCTAATCAATGCGCCTATTGTAGAGAGGAAGGTCATTTTAAGAATAGTTGTCCAGTTTTATTGCAGCGGAATGGAGCACTATCTGCTTCACGAGGTCGTGCTGGCCTCCAGTCAGCAAATAGAGGTAGAGGTCGAGGTATGTCGACCCAAGAACAGCGTTCCCTTCCTCCTTCAAATTCCGTAAATTACTTTGATCAGCAAAACGCTAGGTCTACACAGTACTACAATGAAGACCATTATATCGAAGGCAAACATGAAAGTCTTCATATTAACTAGGACAGCCACAGACAAAGTAAGGGGGTTACGTCGATTCCAGTAGATCAGTATGGACCTTATGTCAATGTCACTACAATGGGTGTTTCAGAGCCATTTCCTTTAGATACTGGTGCGATGAGAAGTTCTATCATTCATTCCAAACTCCCTGGGGAACCTTTGTCTGGCTTAACGAATGTATCTGTAGGATTTTCTGGCGCCCCTGTTCGTAATCCAGTTTCTTGCCCTTTGCCTATTTCAGTTGGCCCTTATGATTTGGAAGCTCCACTTCTTTTGACAAATGGTTGTGGTGAAAATCTGTTGGGCTTGGACTTATTGAAAAGAATGCATGCTACGATATATTGTACTCCTTCTGGTGTACATCTTACTTTAGGACAGAAACTGATTTCTTCAATGTATTTGTCCAAAGATCAGTTTCCACCTGAATTGCTTTCTCTTCCAGCAACGCTTTGGGCCACAGGTCCGAACGATGTAGGTTGTCTTGAGATTCCACCTTATGTTGTCACTCTCAAGCCCAATGTTGAATTACTGCGTATCCCACAGTATAGAATTTCTACTGAAGGTGAAAAAGCGCTTTTGGAAATCATTCATGATTTAATTCAGAAGGGTGTGGTTGAGGAAACGAGAGGTAACATATGCAACAGTCCTATTCTCCCTGTTCTTAAACGCACTGATCCTTCTCAGCCTCCTGTATATCGTTTTGTGATTGATCTCCGGGAGGTAAATAAAATTGTTGTACCACAGTTTCCCGTAGTATCAGATATCACTGCTCTGTTAACAATGATACCTTCCACAGCAACTTGGTTTTCTGTTATCGATCTAAAAAATGTTTTCTTTAGTATTCCTATTGCTGAAGAGAGTAGGGATATTTTTGGCTTCTCTCTAGGAGGTCGAAGCTTCCGGTTTAAGCGTGCACCTCAGGGCTATTGTGAAAGTCCCTCTATTTACAGTCAAGCTTTAAAATGTCATCTTGATGCTTTCCATTTACCGTCTGGTGCTGCTCTTATCCAATATATGGACGACTTGTTGATTGCTGCTGATTCAGAAGATATTTGCGAAGATGTGACTGTTGCATTGTTACGCCATCTGTTTAATCTGAATCATAAGGTTTCACCTTAAAAGTTACAATATGTTCGTCGAGAGGTTACCTATTTGGGTCATTTCCTATCAAAGGAGGGACGACGATTAACCCCAGAACGAATTCAGGCGATTGCGCAAATGTCTGTGCCATCCACACAAAGAGAGGTACGTGCCTTTCTGGGTATCACCTCTTATTGTAGGCAGTGGATTCCGAGCTTTTCCCTATTGGCTAAACCTCTGTTGGCACTTACTTTGAAAGATATGCCTCAGCCCCTTCCATGGACTGACGAGTGTCAGAAGAGTTTTTCTGATCTACGAAATGCTTTATGCTCTGCTCCTGTATTGGGAACTACTCCTGATTACAGTAAGCCCTTCACGCTCTACGTTTATGAAAAAGAAGGTTGTGCATTGTCAGTTTTAACACAGCGATTTGGAGACAAACAGCGGCCATGTGCATATTTTTCGGCTACGTTAGACCCAGTAGCTAAAGCATTGCCCAGTTGCCTCAAAGCGATAGCAGCAGCAGCAATTTCTATCCGACAGTCTGCTGGAATAGTGTTGGATAACACTCTCATTGTCATGGTACCACATGCAGTGGATACCTTACTAAACAGAACGAAAACGCAGCATCTTACGAGTGCTCGTCTAACTGGATACGAGCTGATGCTTTTGGCTAGTCACGTACACATCAAACGATGTAATACCCTAAATCCAGCTACTCTGTTGCCCCTTCCAGATGAGAAAAGTGTTGAAGAGCAACATGATTGTTTCTTCCGTACCGAGGAAGAGACAAAAGGAAGAATCGATCTGAATGACACGCCGCTAGAGAATCCGGATGGAATTCTATGGGTGGATGGTTCTTGTTTTAAGCTTCCTAATGGAGATACAGTTTCAGCCTATGCTATTACTACTTTACATACAGTAGTGGAAACTGAACGTATCATAATTCAGCTCAAGCAGCAGAATTGATAGCATTAACGAGAGCATGTGTATTGTCAAAAGGAAAGAGAGTAAACGTGTACACCGACAGTCAATATGCCCTTGGTGTAGCGTTTAATTTTGGGCGTCTTTGGAAAGAACGGGGTTTCTTTACTTCTCATGGCACTAAAATACAACATGGTCAGTTAGTGACTGATCTTCTTGAATCACTTGCTTTACCCACCCAAATAGCAATTGTAAAGTGTAGTGCGCACAAAAAGATTGCAGATGATGTTGGTCGAGGAAATGCATTTGCAGACGAAGTAGCGAAAAAGACAGCGAGAGTTGCGACAAGTCAAATGTATGTGGCGGGTCCTGCAAATTGGGTTAGAGAAAGAGGAATGTATGAAGATACAGTGGAAAGTGTAAGAGCGATTCAGAAAGAGGCTACAGAGAAAGAGTTGAGCAAGTGGAGAGAAAGTACAGGAATGTTGGATGAGATGGGTTGTTGGGTAGAATTATCTGAACACCAACGTTGGCTGTTACCGAATGTCTATGTGCTCCCAGTAGTCACTATGGCACATGGTCCAGCCCACTTAAGTGCAAAAGGAATATGCAAGCTTTTGGCTCCAGTGTGGCAAAATGAACAAATCCCAAAATGTGCAGACAATATAGTGAAACATTGTATTGCCTGTATAATGTACAACCCGGGAAAGGGAACCCCCAACTCCAACAGGTCACTTTGCTCCTCCGACATATCCATTTGAGGTGTTGCAGATCGATTATATTCATATGGAACGATGCAACAACCTCAAATACATTCTGGTGGTAGTTTGCGCCTTTTCAAGATGGATAGAAGCATACCCTCTGAAAGACAACACAGCCTTATCCACAGCTAAAATTCTACTAAAAGAATTTTTCCCCAGGTTTGGTTTGCCGCGCATTGTCTGGAGTGACAATGGGAGTGAATTTGTGGGCCAAGTTATGCAAAAAGTTTGTGCAGGTCTTGGTATCAAGCAAAAATTCCATGCGGCAAACCATCCACAGTCAGCGGGTTTAGTAGAATACTACAACGGAACTTTAAAGTTAAAACTAGCGAAAGTTCAGGCTAGTACAGGACTTAATTGGCCCGATGCTTTACGATTGGCTCTTCTATCCACCAGAACCGCAGTACACTTTCGTTTGGGACTTAGCCCTTACGAAGTGGTTTTTGGACGACCGGCTAATGTATGGGGAGTCCCTCGCCCTAAGAAATACCCAGACTTACCACATCCAATGTTGATTGACTACTTGCATGATCTTACGACTAAATTGCGTGTTCTCCATCAACAGGTTCAGAGTGCTTTACCGGAGGTTTCCACAGACCCAGGTCATTCCATGCGACCAGGTGATTGGGTCTGCACCAAAAATTTCCAAAGAACGAAAAATTTGGAACCCAGGTGGAGAGAGCCCCGAATGGTTTTACTCACTACGAGAACAGCAGTAAAAGTCGAAGGAAAGAAAAATTGGATTCACGGCGTGCACTACAAAAAGGTTCCTTTGCCTTTGCCCTTCGATCAGTGGGTCCGTAGGGGTATTGGTGACTCTGAAAGTGAAAAGATTCCACGATTCGTACCTTTTAGTGATGCACGCCTGAGTGGAACATTGTCTGAGAAAGAGGACGACGACATTCTTCAGGAAGCAATACCATCACATCGTCGCTTGACTAATCCACGAACATTGTTCAAAAACCAAAAGACACCTGGAAAAGAACATTATAATTTGAGACCTAGACCAAAGAACTCTTAAGATTTCTCTCTCCTATGTAGTATTCTGTCCCGGTTGCAAGGTCACGGTAGGAGTCTTAGTTGCGACCTGAGTAGTGGCAATAGGCCTGCAGGACTTGCAGTGTCATAGGACAGCAGACAATCGTGACTAAGTGATTTAGGAAGATTGCCGTGAGCATCCACTTAGAAAGATGGAGACTACATTAGGCAAAAGAGAAAGTAAAGATAAAAAGAATCATTGTAAAGAAATGTATAGTCGTTGTGCTTTATGTATTATTATATTGTTGTGTATTCTTTTGGTGTGTATAAATTGGATTGTTATTGCTCTGCAGCAAAAAGTTGTCTCTCCTTCTACCTCTTCGTCTTCTTCTACTGTCTCTCCACATCTGTTTCATACACTTCCTCAACATGAACTCATTAGAAGAACTGAATATTATAACAATTCCTTTGTCCAGTTGTTACATCAACATCAATTAGTGATCAATACAACTGACTGTTGGGTGTGTGGACTCATGCCACATACCGTAGAAAAAGGAATGCCATATTTAGTTCTTCCATTCTCCTATGAAGGTTCCGCTTGGGCTTATTTTGTTATCTTCTCCAATGCCTATTAAAGCAAATTCAGACGCTCCGTTAGTTCACATATTAATGATCTGGATTTTAGTCATAGTTCACTGATAAAGGGAATGGTAGCTATGGCTAAAATCATGGAAAACAGTAAAATCTCCGTTGACGAAAGAAAAGCGTACACTAATTGGAACGTCACCCAATATCTCACTAGCCTTAGTGATAAAGTTAAAAAAGGAAACTCTTCACCGATTTGGACTATACCACATCAGGGCAAATTCTGTTTACAGATAAATGGTCAGTCTGCTGACACCGTACAAAGAAATAGTTGTTCTCACACATATGTTTTCTCCTCTCAGAATTCACCGCCTCTAATACCATCTCAGGGTACATATTTCATCTGTTATAATAGGGCTTACACGTGGTTGCCAACTGTTTTTTCCGGTACCTGCTATATAACTTTCCTTCTTCCCCCTACATACACCGCTTCTGCAAATCATCATCGAAACAGATATGGCAGAGGGATTATTAATTCCAAGGACACAGCAGGACAAGAGGGAGGAGATTTCCTCAAAGGATTTCTTCCTTTTTGGGGTCCAATGGCCAACAGCAGAAATATAAGACAATTAGTTCGTGTTGTAGAAACCACCATAGACATCACTATAGGAGCCTTAAGTAATATCACGGCAGAACTACAGGCAGATTGTCTTATGACTTTACAAAACCGAGTTGCCCTAGACTTTGTTCTTCCAGACCGTGGTGGAGTGTGCAAATTGATCGGGTCAAGTTGCTATATTTTCATACCTAATGACGCTCCGACAGTATACCAAGCTATCTCCAAGTTGCATATAATCTCTGAGTCGATTCATCAGGACGAAGGAGATTAGTCCTTTTCGGAGTGGTTTTGGGGACTACTGTCCAAATGGGGTTGGAAGGTATTAATATTCCTTGGAGTAGTTTTAGCTATCGTATTCTCTTGTTGCCTTTGTATGCACTGTGGCCCTGTCATCTGTGACCTATGTGCTACTATATGCATCCCTAAACCCAAATCACCAAGAACAGAAAACAAAAGAATGATGTTACAGCAACAGCTCGATGACCTCATGGCTATCGACATTGACTCAGATTAATGTGAGTCTGTATATCTTGCCTGAGTTCTGGCAAAAGGAGGGTCTGAGGAACTTTGATTTTCGATCATGATCGTATCGACCCGCCATTTTATGCCCCACCACCATCTTGTGTTGCCATCACTCATGCAGCACGACGATCGAAGTCTTTTTCTGCTTTTTCTGCAGCTTCGTGTCAAAATTAGCCTTCTGCCTCTATTTGTAAAGCCGGGGTTAGGTTTGGCCGAGTACAATAATCCCTGTCTGTTTTTTCTAATCCCCGTCTCAACTATCTGTTGGCTCACACTATTCTCTTCTGATTTTATCTTATTGTCTGGCCTTCACTGTCCTCTGCTAGCATTCTCTCGTTTCACAACTGTCCTCCAATACACACAAACGTATCTCGCCACCTGCAAGTTAGTTGTAGATCTGTTAATGAATTAGTTTGAGGGAGGGGTGACAAACATAGTTGTAGGAAAGGTTTCTTCGAGTCATCTGACACTTTTGTTTTCAAATCTCTCCTATTGGTTCTGTCCTGTTTTCCAACTTTCCTTATTGGCTCATTCTTGTATGTTCTGGGTGTATATTTGGTTACCTATATGGTATAAAAGATTGTGCGCCACAGAGTGAAGTGGCAGTCTCCTGAGAACCTACCTTGTGTACTTCTTGGACAACTGTACTAGCTGCAGCTAATAAATCTGATCTTTTACGCTGACAGAGTGTCCCCGTGTCTCTGTGTAGCTAAGCAGGAGAACCAAGGAGATTAAGGCGTACCCTGCGCCGCCAGATCCAAAAGGTTCTGGTTCTTCACAGGCATGGGAGTGGGAAGTGTGGATGGGGCAGGGGTAGGGGGGGACGGAGCGCTGCAGGAGACCCACTGCTGCCGTCAGTGACGAGTCCATGGACCTCAGCAACATCCGTTGGTCAGACATCGCTGATGACATGCCCTCCATGTACGACACCATCTGTGTCAACAGTCTGGTGTGGCCATGGAGGACATTAAGCAGCGATGTCTGACCAACCTGCAACTGCCGCAGGATGTCCACAGTCTCGGCATTGACGGCAGCAGGGGAGACGGAGCAGGGGGTGCGGTGCCTGGTACGAAGGAGACATGTGGTCGCCTAGCACGGACAGAAGGGACCCGAGCAAGTGGGAGGGCGGTGATGGGAATGGGGGGGGCGGCGAGAGATGTACTGCTGCTTTCAGCTGTGGGAGCAGCCTCCGCCCCCTCTGGGAGCTCAGCCTCGGACCCGTCAGCGTCATAGTCGGTGTTGGGACTGGACAGGCCCTCCGCCTGACTCCCCTCGCCCTCCGTGCCACTTGCTGCGTCAGACTCCCCAGCACTGGTGGCACCGGTGCTGGATCCCTCCTCCATGTCCGTGCCGGTGTCTCCCTCGGTGTCCCCCGACGATGCTGTGGGCAAGGTGAAGAGACAGGAAATAATCAGACACCTGTATACATATGACACATGAGTCCAAACTACATAGGTCACAGTGCATAGCATGAAAAGCATCATGAGTAACATCTACAATACTACGCATGTTAGACCTGGCAACATTGGCGTGGGTCACCCTTCCATTTTTGTCTGTGCCTCAATGTATTTTTGTACTGGTGTTAGCTGCTCAGGGCCCTGTGACACTGCCATCCAGTGCCACAGGACAAGTGCTCCCTATGGGAAAATGTATTATGTGAATTGACTTCCATGTTTGGCTTATTTGGTTTACTATCAGTCCCTAGTAGAGTGCACCAGGGGTGCCAAGGGCTTGTATATCGAAATGCTGCTAGTGGGCTTGCAGCACTGGTTGTGCCACCCACAGAAGCAGCCTGGTAAAATGTGTCTAAGGTCTGCCACTGCAGAACCTGCATGCAGTCTGGTACTGTCATGCTGACTGGGCAAGTGTCCCCGCTTGCCAGTCCCTAAACCTTCCCTTACCTTCATGTTAGTCACCCCTAAGGTAGGCCCTAGGGCAGGGTGCATTGTAAGGATAAGGTAGGACATGCCCTGAAGTGTGTTGCATGTCCTAATAGTGAATTACCGCCATTTTCGTTTTTCACTATTGCAAGGCTACCTGCTCTCCATAAGCCAGAATGGGCTGCTAGATTATAACACTCTATAATCCTAGCAGGCTCAGGAAGCATGGTAGAAATTCATGTTTAGTATGCCTGAACTCAGAATAATAAAATACATCTTTTAGCAAAGGTTATTTTAATATCCTGGGTTTGCAAATGCTACTTTTAGAAAGTTAGCCTTTGCGTGCCTAACCATTTCAGTCCGCCTCTGCTGGGAGGGGCTGTCTTCTTTGTGTGTAGCTTGAGTGACAGGGCTGGGAAGTTCCAGGAGACAGGCTGGGGCTGCCAGGTGGTGAATAGAGAGATTACACCAGGATGGGTGGGAGGAGTGCACCTTGACTCTGAATAAGGCCGTGCTCTGCCACCACAATGCTGGCTCCACCCCCTGGGGAGCGTCTGATGTCTCTGCCCTGCCTGCTGAAAGAAGAAGCCAGAGTCCCAACAACAAAGTGCTCCTCACTGAAAAGAACTGGACTGGGATTATGCAAAGGCCCCCCTGGCCTGTAAAGACAAAAGAAACTTGGTATAAATGTAGGAGCCCTGCTCCTAAGAAATCAGATCCTGATTGAACCACGAAGAAACTCTGCCTGACCAGAAGGACCTGGAAGAAGCTAAAGGAGGAGTAACTTTCCCTAACCTGGGGGATTGGCCTGCAGTTGGTGCCTTGCTGAGAAAGGAGAGGAAAAGACTAAGAGAGACTTTGCACTTTGTTTTCAACAAATCTCCAAGGGCTTGGAAGAAGAGCTCGCCCCCTGAACTGAGTCCCAGGACCATTGGACTCATCTGCCTTCCAAAACTGAGTTGCCTGGACAATTCTTGCTTGTTTCCCGCTGGATTTGGCCCCAGTACGACCCGTACCCCATCCGCCGCGAAGCCGTGTCTTTGCCGCCCGGCACCATGTGTCTACGCTGATTTAAAAGCATTAGTACGCACCGTATCCCTCCCGGCCGCATCGCACCTAACCTTCCCCGCCGATTCGAGTCGTACATCCCTGGCTGCCTGTTCCTGTACGCCGGACCCAAGCTTCGTTGTCCCACAGGTACGGTCCGTACGCTGCTAACGTACTGCACCGTGCCGTACTCAGAGCAGAGAAGCCGCATCACACTGATCCTCCCCGTATGCTGTACGGCTCGCCGAGAAGTGTCGCCGCCTATCCGCACCGAAGGTACGGCTCGAACGCCGAACGCCACGGACTCTGCAAGCTGATCCGGGCCATCCGCACGTATCCCTGAAGGTCCCGTACCAACGACGCGTCCTGACGCCGCGACCCGACCAGCATCCGAATACGCTGCCGAACTACGACCCGGACCCATCAACTTGTCCCGCACTGTCCGTTGCGGACCCCACAACACCAAGGTACTTTGTTCTGTTCGCACCGCAGCGTGCATGTCACGACCCCGGAGTCCGCAACGATTGTTTGACCCGTACTTTCCTTGGTTTGAATGCCAACGAGTCGCACATCCAGGTACGAACCATACAGAGCCTTGACAGAAGCGTACTTATGTGAACAAAGCGTATTTTAACTAAAAAAAGCCTATTTGTGCATTTTAAGCCTTTCTACAAGAACATTGAACTTTAAAATAATACTGTGGTCATTTTATTCGTTATTCTGGTCTTGTGCTAAGCCTTATATAAAGACAACTATTTTTGATACAACCTTGACTGGTGTCCATTTGTGGTGTGTCATTGTATTACTGTATGTGTTCACAAATGCTTAACCTATGACGCCCTGAGAATAGTCTTGACTGCTTGCGCCACACTACCTAAAGGGTGAGCAGGGGTTATTTGAAAGGGTGATCCCCTTACTCTGACTTAGAAGTAAGAGTTCCTGCTTGTCACAAGTGCATACCTGTGCCAACCAGAGATTCCCAATTCTAACAACGCACATATGTAGGCCATGCACAACACAGTTGGTTGAGCCACCATGCCACTTTGAAACAATGGAGAGCATGACACAACAGCAAAGAACTTGATATCGAATTATACAAAGAAGCTAGTGTCTGTGGACAGTCGAGCACAGCATCTGGACCACACACCGTTGCCAAAAATGGATGAGCAGGAACCATGTCTTTTAACTTTTGACACATGCTGCAAAGCACAAACATTAAACCCTGCACAACATGACTGGGTCAATACTTGTTGAGTGTCTGTTCCGACTATCATCACACACAGGCCAGACCTGGCAAGGAGACATAAGCTTTGGACATGTAGGCCTTGCCCGCACAAACCACCCCCCTACCTGAGACAATGTGATTGAGACAGAGGAAGGACTTACACCTCTTAATCAGGGATCACATTAATGGGCTCCATTAAAGCCTAATTGCACTCTAACAACCCCTCGTGGGGCTGACCACACATATTATTGACAAACAACCATCATCGGATAGTTGTACACAGACACACAGGCACTGGCCAGTATGAGGATGCACAAGCCACATTGGGTCACCCTGTACAGTGTACACATGTAGCACACTTTACATAAATACAAATGAGGCCAGTGTGCAATGCCACAGAGGCCAACCTATGCTGAAGACACTGAGAATGTCCACAGTGTTGGATGACACACATGATTCCTAGGAAAAGGTGTCTCAGGGGACTGTAGTGGCCACACTGCTCCATGGTCCTGGATAGATCTGACTGCAACAGGAGCAACCGTCCCCGCACTATGCATATCTCCCCCTCATGCACATCATGTCTGAGGCCACAACATCGGTCATGCATGCTGCAAGGCAGTTCATTTTATGCCTCACACTCCTATGTTGAGACTCTGCATCAGTGCCAACAATCATGGACCCCCAAATGACTGAACTGGACAGGGCACAGGCAAGGTCCCAACACATGTCACAGACCACCCCCACACATGATGCTGCAAGCATTGGGCACTTGGATTAACTGCCAGCCTAGATTACCTTCTGCAAGAGCGACTACACACAGACCAGGGAACACATGCCAAGGAGGGGAAGGGAGGAAGAACAGGACCGGTTGACTTTGGGGAACAGGATATGCACTGCACATATAAACCCTGGCAGTGTATCCAGGCGACTGAGCACTTCCAAAAGCTGGTGACACACAACAAACACACATGTACCTACCCCCTTCCTGCTGCTGCTTCTCCTGTAGCCGCCTATCCATGTCAGGGAAGACCACCGCCAGGACACGCTTCATTTGGTGGGTCAGGCGCCGGCGCCCGTGGTTCTTGCCCTCTGGTGAGTCCCCCAGCAGGACCCGGGTGATCCTCCTGGTCCAGCACCGGATATCCTGCCAGCGTTTCCTCACCTGGGCCAGGCGCCGACTGCGACCCTCCACCGCCCTGACGGCCCTGACGGCCCGCTTCCAAATCTTCCCCTTGGCGTAGGTGGCTACCTGTGAGGATGACAAAGTGAGACAACATCAATACACCTGCTCCATGTCACAGCGACACACATTAGAACAATTGGGCTGGTTTGAACAGAGCATAGTATGCAGCAAACTCATTGCACCTTTGTCATAGGGACATTATCCTCTGGGGAAGGCCAAATGCACTACGTGGCATTTAAAGTACACAGGTGGCATGAGGGGTGCGAGAGAATCAATGATCATGGCTCACACTGTGCATCACAAGCAACATCAGGATAATGGACAGCACCTCAAAGCAGTCACATGCCCCAGGCCACTGACGCAACCTAAGCGGAGTACACAGACACACACAGGCACAGGACAATCACCTGCCATTGGCAACCGCGGGTACAAACATCACTCTGCACATGTGCCACTTGACTGGGGGGAGTCACAGGTGTGGGTCTAGCTCAGCACATCAGACACACAGCACGGCTCCCTGCTCACATCAGATGGGTAGGGCATATGCATCCTCCATGCAGCTGGGGTGCAAATCTCCACATAGACACTCACCCACATGACAGGGGACTTACACACACACCAATGTCCAGGGGCCGTACACATCATTTGGACACTATAACCACAGGTACACTGAACTCACACACATCTGTGGGTACAGTCACCTGTCACACTGGGGGGACCACAGAATCACATCAGGACTATGGAAACAACATTCCCAAGTGGATTAGCCAGGCTGAATGTGGCTTGCACCATGCAGTGATTGTCACAGTAAGCACAATGCAAGTGAGGAGTGCAGGTATGAAGCACATCAGGCTCTGCATGGGAGACATAAGGCATTCCCCCCCTGGGACACACCATGAACAACATTGCATGTCTGTCACACCTGGACACAATGCCAGAAGTGACAGACACAAAAAAGGGGCACAGTCACAGCTAGTGGAGTCAGCACTCACCGGCTCCCCTTGTCTCCCATATAGGCAGGGGTACTGTGGGAGGATGACGTCCAGCAACGCCTCATTCTCCTCTTGGGTGAAAGGCTGGGCCCGCTCCACAGACCTGGCCATGGTGCCAGAGGAATCACGAGCAGCAGCAGTGGTGTGGAATGAAAGGTTGTGCAGGCAAGTGCTCTCTCATGGGTCCTCGCTGCCTTATATCTCCTGAAGAACCAGAACCTTTTTGACCTGGCGGCGCAGGGTACGCCTTAATCTCCTGGGTTCTCCTGCTTAGCTACACAGAGACACGGGGACACTCTGTTGATGTAAAAGATTAGATTTATTAGCTGCAGCTAGTACAGTTGTCCTAGAAGTACACACGGTATGTTCTCAGGAGACTGCCACTTCACTCAGTGGCGCACAATCTTAGATAGTATATATGTGACATATACATTAACTAAGAACACACCCAAAATATAGAAAAGGAGCCAATAAGAAAAGTTGGAAAACAGAACGGAACCAATAGGAAAGGTTTGAAAACAGAGTATCGAGTAACTCGAAGAAGCCTATCCTCTAACTGTGTTTGTTACCCCACCCCACAAGCTAATTCATTAACTGACTTATAGCTGTCTTGCAGGTGACGAGATACGTTTGTGTGTTTTTGGAGGATAGTTGTGAAACAAGAGAATACAAGCAGAGGACAGCAAAGGCCAGAAGATAAGATAAAATCAGAAGAGAATAGTGTGAACCAACAGATAGTTGAGACAGGGATTAGGAAAACCAGACAGGGATTAGTGTACTCGGCCAGTCTCAAACACCAGCTTTTGTAAACAGAGGCACAAGGTTATTTTAATACAATATTGCAGGAAAAGCAGAAAAAGACTTCGATCGTCGTGCTGCCTGAGTGAGGGCAACACAAAATGGCGGCGGAGCACAAAATGGCGGGTCGATACGATCGCGATCAAAATTCGAAGTTCCTCACTCCCTTGCTGGGCTGTTTCATTTACAGGAGTACAGAGTGATTGGTCAATCTCATTTGCATCCTACGTTTCCTCCAATCCCTTTAAACCTACCCCAGTGAAGGCCTTTGCATGGTTCAAAATTTGAGCATGATGTCAAGTCAACAACCACTTTGCAACATAGTATATTGTCTCCAACTGACTTTTGCTGGCCACCTGATGAAAAATTTTGAACTGGAAACTCGGTCTCCATGACAACCAGCATGCATTTAGGCCCTTTTACTTGTCCCTCATGTGTCCCCTATGTAATTTCACTATCCACACACAGGTACGGTGCGTTCCACACGTACCCCTAGGGCACCACTTCTCCAGTGCTACGGGCCGTACCCGCGTGTGTAGGGCCCGTAGCACTAGGGTAGTGTTGCCGTAGGCATACGCCATAGTGATACGGGCCGTACATACGCGGGTACGAGCCGTATCTCTATGGCGTACGCCTACGCCAACACTACCCTAGTGCTACGGGCCGTACCTGCGTGTGTAGGGTCCGTAGCACTAGGGTAGTGTTGCCGTAGGCGTACGCCATAGTGATACGGGCCATGCATACGCGGGTACGAGCCGTATCTCTATGGCATACGCCTACGCCAACACTACCCTAGTGCTACAGGTCGTACCCGCGTGTGTAGGGCCCGTAGCACTAGGGTAGTGTTGCCGTAGGTGTACGCCATAGTGATACGGCCCGTACATACACGGGTACGAGCCGTATCTCTATGGCGTACGCCTACGCCAACACTACCCTAGTGCTACGGGCCGTACCCGCGTGTGTAGGGCCCGTAGCAGTAGGGTAGTGTTGCCGTAGGCGTACGCCATAGAGATACGGGCCGTACATACGCGGGTACGAGCTCTATCTCTATGGCGTACGCCTACGCCAACACTACCATGGGGATAGGACCAGTGTGTAAACGTACGTCTGTACGGTCCTTGCACACACGCGTACTCCTACCCAAACCCCATATTGTGATACGACCGTACACACGCCCTCAGAGCGTGTGTACGGTGCGTTTCACAGCTTACACTGGTGATAGGAGGTGCACAGGAAAGGAATGGAGGTGTCAGACTCGCACAAGGATGGACATCAAGTCATTGTCAGTGCAGTGCATCATGTGTAGGGCCTAGGTGTGTCAGGCAGTGTGCTGGCACATGTCTCCTCATGTTTTAACCCAATAGTTGTGTGATGACCTGTGTACACATGTCATGTGTGATGGGGCACCATGTGGCGCACTTCCCCTTCACACCTTTTACATGTGTGCATGTATTTCAAACTTGTCAAGCACTGCATCACTGGCATGGCACAGTCCCCAACACCCGCAACTGTCCCCTGATGCCAGGTACACGGATGATGACACCTGACATCTCACTTCCAGCGTGCCACGATATGACTATGTCATGTGTGTGTCATGTGTTCCCCTGATCTTACTGTTGGTGTTCTGTCAACGGCATCTGCTGTAGCTGCATCCAACATGTGTCTGTGTGTAGATGCCCATGTCACACTATTACGCACACCAGGACACATGTGGAATAACACGTGACGTGTGTCTGTATGCATCTAACAGGGACTTGCGAGCTTAGGACATATCTGTGTAGTCTCAATGTCTGTGTGATCATATTTGACATGTAACCCTTCATAGCAAGGTGTGTGGTCTGTCCTTTTTCCATGACATGTGACCTGTGCGTCTAGCTTGCCGGCAGCTGTCTGTGTGAGATGACATCCTTCAAATGCACATATGTGGATGTACGTCACTCCTGTAATGTGTCTGGCTGTTCACTCACACTGGCCCACAGCTACTTTCCTGGCATGTCATGTAGACCTTGACAATCCATGTTTGTAGCTGGCTCTTGGTAGGATTATCACCTGGCTGGCATACGTGTGCAGGATATATTGCACAGACCAGACTCTGTATGTGGCATATGTGTATTAGCTGTTGAACATGTGCTCAGTTCATTGACATTGGTGTAGTAATGTACTCAATCTTTGTTATTCCTTCCAATTTTCTGCAGGGCACCGCCTCTCCCCCGACTAATGCCAGACTTGGCTGCCATGAGGGAACGTGACTGCATACGCCGCTACCGATTCTCCCAACGGTTAATTGTGGACCTGACAAACAGGTTGGCACCACACCTCCAACCGCGACACGGTTATCCGATTGCGCTGATCCCCAAGATGAAGGTGATGTCAGCCCTACATTTCTTTGCCACCGGTACGTTTCAATTGACCATAGCTGATGTGGGTGGCATGTCTCAGACCATGTTCAGCCGTGTCCTGCATGATGTTTTAGAAGCCATGTTGGAGCACCTGGATGAATTCATCCATTTTCCAACTCGTGAGCAGTTGGCAGGTATCAAGGGTGAGTTCTATGCCCTGGGAGGGATGCCCCATGTAAATGGGTCCATTGATGGGACACATGTGGCTTTGGTACCACCACAGGCACAGGAGGTAGCCTTCCGTAACCGTAAACATTACCACTCCATTAATGCCCTTGTGGTGTGTCTTGCTAACATGGTGATTTCCAATGTCTGTGCACGTTTTCCAGGGTCAGCAAACGATGCCTACATCATGAGGCGTAGCAGGGTGCCAGAAATGATGCTGCAGCTGCACAACGAACGAGCATGTCTTGTTGGTGAGTAGACTCTGTTTGTCCAGTATTCAGCGTTATCTTAGTATGTGACGGCATCTGCTGACCCACTTCTTTACATGATGTTTCCATGTAGGGGACTCTGGCTATCCCAACATTCCATGGCTGGTGATGCCTCTCCGCAACCCGAGAACAGCTGCAGATCACTGTTACAACAACGCCCATGGGCAGACCAGGCGAGTGATTGAGAGGACGTTTGGCCTCCTGAAGAGCCGATTCCGGTGCCTCCACAAGACCGGCGGGTCCCTCCCATATGCACCGGTGAAGGTCTGCAAAATCTTCCTCGTGTGCTGCATGCTGCACAACATGGCAGTGGAGAAAGCTGTGCCACTCATCCTGGATCCCGATGAGCAGGAACATCCACCCGTGGAGGATGACGGCCTTGGTCACGAGGCAAGTGAGGAGGAGGAGGAGAAGGAGGAGGAGGACATCCGGAGTCAGCTCATACGCAACTTCTTCTCATAATGGTGAGTCCCCGGGTCTGAGTGTGCACGCCTTGAGCCTTGTGTGGCATGTATTGCAATGTGTGTGTCCAGCTGACTGTATGCTAAGTGACTTTGAGGTGTGTGCTGATGTGTCACTCGAGTGCTGATGTCATTCCACACATTTTAGCTGACACACTCAATTGACAACTGGCATGGTGTCAACCTTATTCATGTAGAGTACATGACCATGCATGCGGATGACTATGTTTTTCCTGAGTTCTTGTGTGTCTCTCATCCCCAGGTATTTGCGCATGCTGTCTGCTCGTGGCATCGTTGTGCTCCTGCTATTCCTCATGAGTAATGCAACGTGTGCTGAATCAGCGTTACATGCTCGGACATGGTGAAAATTCTCCTTTGGGTAAGGATTGCAGCAAGGCTTTTTGGGTGTGGTAGTTGTTTGTAATGTGTGGGCACTGCTCCTGTGCAGGTTATGTTACTATGCATACATGTCGACTCACCATGGGGCACATGACATGCGGCATGACTCACATGAATTGATAGTCACACTTCGTGACAGTCATCTGTTATGGGATTGTGGTTTGTGATGAAGGCATCAATGTGTGTACAACTTCCCTCTGAAACATACGGGAGGCTACGGGTGGACATATTGCGGGACATCCCCATATGATGCTCAATGGGGAATTGCAGCCTCTCTGTGTGCAGCAGGGGCTGTTTGGCTCAACCCCTTCACTGGTGTGCCAGTACAATGGATTTACAGCATCTGTGGTGCAAAGGGGGTGTCCGGTGTAGGTCCCACATGTTAATCCAATAGACCTGTGAGTCTGTTAATGTTGATGCTTTTGCATAGGTGTGAGCATGAGTAATAAAGGTGTTCCTCAGCCTCCAAGTTGCCTCATCTCTGTCAATGCAGGTCTCTTGCCACTGTGCATGCGGCATCTCTGGCATGGTTGTCAAGGATTGTGCATATGAGTCTATGTGTAGATTAGCAACCTGCATGCTGTTCTTCATGTATTTGATTCTCTATTGTGCATGATGTCCATGGCTGTGTATGTGTTTTGGCATGTTAGTCCCCCCCACGGGCCGTCAACACCTTCTGGGGTGTGTTTCCTGTGCGCAGCTCGGCCTTCAGTTTCATGATCCGGTGTCAGTCATCTTTGGTGATTGTGCATCCTTTGTCTCTGTGTGTGCCATTGCAAACCGGTAACTCCTTCCTTGACATACACCTGTTGCAGTAGTCCTTTCTGACATCCTAGTGTTTGTGTGGATATTGTGGCATAATTCCCAGGACATGCCACCTGCTGTTGCAGCCACTGCAGCAAGGGCACACGTAGTTTCCAGATTTGGCAACACACACACATCAAAGGTGCTCCTCCCTTCCTCCCTCAACACATTAATTTGGCTGTCTTCGGCTTGTCTGTGCCACAGTTGCGGCCACGCGGTACCAAAGGCTAGATCGTCTGCACATGCAATGTGCACATTGCACGACCCTCAGGTCCTTGCATGACCCACATCACACTACAATGTGATGTTGCAGTCACCCTCCAAGCAAGGTCCATCCACACATCTCCCGCCTGCTCTCAGGCATGCACTGAGCACACACACAACAACTTTGCATGATGAGTGTGCAACTCCGACTGCCTACACAGCGCTGCCACGCCTTCCAGGACCTGTCACACCCACCAAGTCATGTCCCTCCTACTCCCCATCGGATCTGTACCCCTGCAAGGCCATGGGAGTGGGACTCAAGGCTTCTGCATGTAGTATGCTTTCGTCGTGAGGCACATGGCACAGGTATCATCTTTCAGCGTGTCAATCTACAATGTGTCCAGGACCCCCCTATCTACCATCACATGCGCACACGCCCTCATCATCAACTCGTATGCCATTGACAGCCAGGCGCTCCTCACCCTCACCAAGGACACAGACATTTCCAGTTCCAATATTCAAGATTGCATGAGATCCATAGATGAATGGCAGAACAGCAGCCACCTGAGGCTGGACTTGTACAGGACTGAGGTCAACATCTGAGGATTGTCCCCTTACAGCTGGCTCAACTGCTTGTGTCCCACCCACAGAGGCCCCGCACAGGCACCCAGTGTCCACGCACACAAGATGTGGTGCATCATGGATTGCTTGCTCTAATTTGCCATGGTAATCACCAGCATCTGTACCTCACACTGCAACACCCTCAGCATTATGCACATGATCCCCAGATAGATCCACTCCAAGGTAAGACGGACCATCCCCCAGGTCCACAACAACATCCATGTCAAATACTGCCCTGCCCTCTACGGAGCAGCCACATCCAAAATCTAGGGACACTTGTCCACATCCAGGCTGCATCTGCACACCTCAGCGTCAACATCCCGCGCCCCAGCCACATCACCGTCCAGCAGAGATAGCTGCAATGGATCACTGTGTGCTGCAGGATGACCTTCAGACTCCTCAACCACACTCAGGAGGCAGGCCACAACCCTGACCCAAAACCAACCTTGTACCACTGTCATCCAAGACCCCGTAGTGCCATCTCCGTGCATCCAACCTTGACCTGGCCACCATTCTTCTGATCCACCGTACTCATGCATGCAGGACATAGTTCTCCCACCTGGGAACACATACCTGGGACTCCCTCCCCGGGAACCTCCAAATGAGGCATGACCTCTACGCCTTAATGTTACTCTTCCAAATAGGTGCACCCCTTCAGCAGCTTGAGGCCATCACAGGTGAGTATTGTGTTCTATGGCTGCATTGAATAATACATTGTGACCCATGTGTGTCCAGTACCAGACTCCGTTCCCAGGGTATGGATGTGTAGAGTTAGTTCAACACTCAGGCATAGTTTGACATTTGCACACACATATGTTGGTGAATAATGCCAAATGACAGCAACATCTCAGGACAAACTTAAGTATTTATTTTTGGTGGGATAAGTCTTTTGGTGGATGAAGTAAGGTGCTCTACCGGGTGCATAGAATCCAAAGTTCACAGGGGGAGATGGCATCCTTGTCAGTTGGAGTCATCAGAGTCCAGACCACAGTGTTGGTCATCATTGGTCAGACTGTGACCAGCAAGTTCATGTGGCAGAGAATGTCATTGGGTGAGGTGGTGCTGTTGCGCCAGAGGGCCAGGTACCAGGCCAGGTGACTTGGGAGATGTGGATGGTCCGCTGACTCTCACGGTCTTTTCCGTGGACGACCCACCTTCCTCCGGGGACCCTCAGATGCAGGCCTTGATGATGTCTGTGATGCTCCGTCGGAGGAATCTTCCTCCTCCTCCTCCCTCCCTTTGGCTGGTGCTGGTCTTCGCCTGGTGTCACAGGGAGGGTTGCCCATGTTGTCGGCAATCCGACGGAGTGAACGGTTCATGTCCGTTTGCACCGCCAGGAGCTCAGCCAGTCTTGCCTCCATCCGTCCTTGGTGTTGTTGTTGACTGGCATGTTGCTCGGCCTGCAGGTTTTTAATCTCGTTGAGGGTCGCCACTACCTGGCTGATGCCCCTGGTGTCACGCCGGTATGTGTCCAGGATGTGGCGCATGTGTGCTATACCGGTTCCCTCAGCTGGCTGGTCAGGTTCTCGCCTCCGCCTGCCTCCACTCCCACCACCCCTGCCCACACGAGCCGGGCCTGCCGTTGTGGGCACATCAAGTCTACGGGACCCCTGAGGGATGGCATTAGCGTGGTCGTCTGCCTTCTCCTGGGTGCCCGGAGAACCTTGTCCCTCCTGGTCAGACTGGCTGTGTTGTTCGGTGCGAGCAGGGCTCCTGGGTGTCTCCTGGGATGTGGCAGGAATGGGGGTTGGTCGGGGTCATCCACGGAGTGGTGAGAGTCGTCACTGCCGGTGGGGTCATCTTCACGCTGAGCCTGGGACTGTGATTGTTCCCCCCCATTGTTGAGGGGAGGTCGATGACGTTGACCTGTGTGTGAGAGGGAGACAATGTTAATGCTGTTTCATGCCACATCCATGTTTCATACATATTCAAGTAGTCACAGTTCCTCCAGGTGGTTGGATATGCCTAGCATTCCTCTCAATGTACACTTGGGGATGGGTATGTTGCGGGGGACAGATTGGTATGTGCTCCTGAGTGTTTGCCAGTAGTTTTTTTGCTGGGATGCTTATTTGGCTATGGTCTTGTTGTGTCACATGTCAATTGTGAGAGTGGGTAAATCGGTTGTCTGCCCCAGGGGTGTGTGCTTGTGTGAGGGGGGTGTGTGACCAGGCCTGCTGTTGTGTGTAGTGTGATTTGTCATTGGGTCTCCCAGGTGATGTGTCTGTCCCCTCATGGTGCATGCTGGCATGACAGTGTGTGTGAGTTCCTGTGCTGGGTATGTGAGCTAGTGGAGTTGTTGTTTGAGTGTACAGTGGTCACAGGAGGGCCTTATGCTGCCTACAGCAGGGCCAAGTGTCAGCTACCTTGTCATTACTTTGCCAGTCCCTGTGCATTGGGCATGGTGCATGGGTATGTACCTAGGCCATATGAGCTGTGGGCATTGGTGTCTGGTTCTGAGTTGCACAATGTGTTGTGTGAGCCCCACCCTCCCAGCATCCCGGACATCCGGTCTTGGGTTTGTGGTTGGTGTGGCCTGGGACATGGCATTGCCTTTATTTGTGAATGGGGCATGGAGACGTTAGTGGCATGAGCGTGGTTTTTAGGGTGTGGTTGTGTGCGGTGAGGGCTTGGGGGTAGGTGAGTGCATTTTTTGTAGTTTAGGTGTGGATGTCATTCCCCCATGTTACGTGAGTTGTTTGTGTACTCACCAGGCTCTGCGACTCCTTTGACGCCATGTACTCCCACCAGCGGAAGCGTGGCCATCACCTTCGCTTCCCAGGGATGGTAATGTACGGGTCTGCAGGGCAGCCCGCCTCCAGTGATGTTACTCTGGGCGTATTCCTCATTCATTTTCCTCTTGACTGCCCTGCGCAGATCGTACCACCTGGCTTGGCATTCATGCCTGGTCCTTCGGATGGGCTCAACAGCATTCACCTTATAGACGATCCTCTGCCACAGGCTGTTTTTTTGGGCTATGCTGGTCTGTCTGACCAATGTTCCAAACAGCTGTGGCTCGACTCATGACTTCTTTGACAAGGAGCTCCAGCTCCGCCGTAGTGAACTTTGGATTCTTGTCAGTGGGCATGGTGTGGGGAGTGGGTGTGGATGGTTGTGGGTGTGAATGTGAGGGTGTGTGTGTGTAGGTGAAGAGGGGGTGTTTGTAAAGGAGGTTGTGTAAAGGTGTGTAAGTGAAGGTGTAGTTTAGGTGTGAGTAAGGTGCGAGTAAGGTGCAGTTGTTTGTCTGTGGTATCTGTGAGCAGTGGGCCTGTTGCAATGGCTCATGGGTTGTGTGTGTGGGCCCTTTTTATTGGTCCAATTTTTGGGTGTGGCTGTGTTTGAATTTGTGGTGGGTGTGTTATAAGAGGTGGTTGTGATTTGGTCCTCTGTTTGGCAGTTTGGATGTGGCAGGTCAATCATAGAGATGTATTTTGTCATGTTGACGTGTTTTGTGGTGTTGTGCGAGTCGAATTGACCCTCCTTGTGCTGTTTTACTGTGTCCTGGTTCTGTACGAGTCTTTTTCACGTAGGTACTGTCCGTACATACGCAATGCTGGGTGAGGGTGCTGGGGTACGGTGTTGGGGTGCGGCGCGTACAGGTGCGGGCTGTGCTACGGTGTTGGGGTACGGTGCGTACAGGTGCGGGGCTGTGCTACGGTGTTGGGGTGCGGCGCGTACAGGTGCGGGCTGTGCTACGGTGTTGGGGTACGGTGCGTACAGGTGCGGGGCTGTGCTACAGTGTTGGGGTGCGGCGCGTACAGGTGCGGGCTGTGCTACGGTGTTGGGGTGCGGTGCGTACAAGTGCGGGCTGTGCTACGGTGTTGGGGTACGGTGCGTACTGGTGCGGGGCTGTGGCTACGGTGTTGGGGTGCGGCGCGTACAGGTGCGGGCTGTGCTACGGTGTTGGGGTACGGTGCGTACAGGTGCGGGGCTGTGCTACGGTGTTGGGGTGCGGCGCGTACAGGTGCGGGCTGTGCTACTGTGTTGGGGTACGGCGTGTACAGGTGCGGGGCTGTGCTACGGTGTTGAGGTGCGGCACGTACAGGTGCGGCCTGTGCTACGGTCTTGGGGTGCGGCACATACAGGTGCGGGCTGTGCTACGGTGTTGGGGTACGGCACGTACAGGTACGGGGCTGTGCTACGGTGTTGGGGTACGGTGAGTACAGGTGCGGGGCTGTGCTAGGGTGTTGGGGTGCGGCACGTACAGGTGCCGGCTGTGCTACAGTGTTGGAGGTACGGTGCGTACAGGTGCGGGGCTGTGCTACGGTGTTGGGGTGCGGCACGTACAGGTGCGGGCTGTGCTACGGTGTTGGGGTGCAGCGCGTACAGGTGCGGGCTGTGCTACGGTGTTGGGGTACGGCGCGGAGGGGGGGGTACGGTGCTGACGTACGGGGGTACGGTGCCAGCATGTGCGGGGTGAGGGGGGCTGTACGACTCATAATCGGGCACAAGTTTACCCGTGTACATGTAGGCTACAGCGTTCGCGCCGCACGGCGCCTTTTACATGCGGTTGTGTATTCGGACGGGCGGTACGGATCGTACTTGCGCGCTCGGACTTCTGTTTTACGATTTGCACGTAAAAATGTCCGGCTCCCTATCGGACACTTTTCCCGACACTATTCGGACGTAAAAATGTACGGCTCCCTCTCGGACCATTTTCCCGGCGCAATTCGTATGTGTTTTTTACGTACGAATCGTACTTCGCAGTTTGTACGGTACTTGTACGATTCGTACGTAAAAATATTCGAATACGAGTCGGACGGTAAATTTTTTAACGGATTGGAATCGGCACCAGAATGTCAAAAATATTGTTATTAAAAATATAGGGTATTTTTTAGTTAAAAAAAATATGTAAAATAAACCAAATAATACTTATAAATAAAATAAACATCATTAAATATACTTTATAATGTTTAAAATTAATAATTAATATGTATAATTCAATAAAACATTAATTAAACATATACATATAATATATAATATATATACTTACTTAGGTGCCGATTTCGATCCTGTAAAACCCGGGTACGAACCGTCGTACGGAGCGTTTTCTCCGTCCGACTCGTACCCGGGAAAACCACCTTACAAACCCGCAAGTACGATTCGTACAGAAATACCATTTCCGTACGATTCGTACAAAACACCGACCGGCAAAATTATACCCACAATTCCGATCCGGGACACCGCGTATGTGACGTCCGGACGGAGTCAGGCAGCGTTTTACGAACCAGCAAGTACGATTCGTGCCTACGTCACTCCGCACGTAGCATTTTTTACGGGAGCCAAAAACTGCCGGGAAATTGAGGACGACGCGAGGAAGGAGCACCTGTACGCGATGGACAGCCATGGACCCCATCCTACGTGTCATCCCGGCCCTCACAGCCTACGACCTGGTGCACAGGAACCGAAGCAGACGCCGCAGAAGGTCAGAACAACACCCAGGGGCAAAGGTGGGTGGCAGGGGCAGGAAACATAACCCCCACCCAAGGCAAAATGTATACATGCCCTGTACATACTGTACCTCCAGGGACTGGTCACTCGGGGGGGCGTGTCCACCAAGGCCTGCGTCCCGCCACAACGGAATTGGATGTGGACGCGTCCCGTCACCACAACAATTGTGGTACGCACCGTACCCACGCCTTAAAAGCGTGGGTACGGGTCATACCACGCCTACCCCAACGTCACCCCAACATTGGGGGTACGGCCCGTACCCAGGCCTGAAGAGCGTGGGTACGGGTCGCACCATGCATACCCCTACGTCACACCAACAATGGTGGTACGGCCCGTACCCAGGCCTGAAGAGCGTGGGTACAGGTCGCACCACGCGTACCCCTACGTCACACCAACAATGGTGGTACGGCCCGTACCCACGCTCTTCAGGCCTGGGTACGGGCCGTACCACCATTGTTGGGGTGACATAGGGGTACGTGTGGTACGACCCGTACCCATGCTCTGTAGGCCTGGGTACGGGCCGTACCCCTACGGCACCCCAACAATAGTGGTACGGCCCGTACCCAGGACTGAAGAGCATGGGTATGGGCCGTACCACCATTGTTGGGGTGACGTAGGGGTACGGCCAGTACCCAGGCCTACAGAGCGTGGGTATGGGTCGTACCAGGCATACCCCTACGTCACATCAACAATGGTGGTACGGCCCGTACCCAGGCCTGAAGAGCGTGGGTACGGGTTGTACCACGCGTACCCCTACGTCACACCAACAATGGTGGTACGGCCCGTACCCAGGCCTGAAGAGCGTGGGTACAGGTCGTACCACGCGTACCCCTACGTCACCCCAACAATGGTGATACGGCCCGTACCCAGGCCTGAAGAGCGTGGGTACGGGTCGTACCACGCGTACCCCTATGTCACCCCAACAATGGTGGTACGGCCCGTACCCAGGCCTGAAGAGTGTGGGTACAGGCTGTACCACGCATACCCCTACGTCACCCCAACAATGGTGGTACGGCCCGTACCCAGGCCTGAAGAGCATGGGTACGGGCCGTACCACCATTGTTGGTGTGACGTAGGGGTACGCGTGGTGCGACCCGTACCCACACTCTTCAGGCCTGGGTACGGGCCGTATCCCTACGTCACCCCAACAATGGTGGTACGGCCCGTACCCAGGCCTGAAGAGCGTGGGTACGGGTCGTACCACGCGTACCCCTACGTCACACCAACAATGGTGGTACGGCCCGTACCCAGGCCTGAAGAGCGTGGGTACGGGTCGTACCACGCATACCCCTACGTCACCCCAACAATGGTGGTACGGCCCGTACCCAGGCCTGAAGAGCGTGGGTACGGGTCGTACCACGCGTACCCCTACGTCACCCCAACAATGGTGGTACGGCCCGTACCCAGGCCTGAAGAGCGTGGGTACGGGCCGTACCACCATTGTTGGTGTGACGTAGGGGTACGCATGGTGCAACCCGTACCCACGCTCTTCAGGCCTGGGTACGGGCCGTACAACCATTGTTGGGGTGACATAGGGGTACGCGTGGTACAACCCGTACCCACGCTCTGTAGGCCTGGGTACAGGCCGTACCCCTACGTCACCCCAACAATGGTGGTACGGCCCGTACCCAGGCCTGAAGAGCGTGGGTACAGGTCGCACCACGCGTACCCCTACGTCACACCAACAATGGTGGTACGGCCCGTACCCAGGGCTTCAGAGCGTGTGGGCGGGTGGGTGGGTGTCGTGCTACGATCCACATCAGTGGACAGAGACATAGGGGTGTGTGCCTATCACTCCCAGCAGTGCCCAGACATGTGAGGGGTGGGTGCAGAGGACCCCCAGCAGTGCCCAGACATATGAGGGGTGGGTGCCTATCACTCCCAGCAGTGCCCAGACATATGAGGGGTGGGTGCCTATCACTCCCAGCAGTGCCCAGACATATGAGGGGTGGGTGCAGAGAACCCCCAGCAGTGCCCAGACATATGAGGGGTGGGTGCCTATCACTCCCAGCAGTGCCCAGACATATGAGGGGTGGGTGCCTATCACTCCCAGCAGTGCCCAGACATATGAGGGGTGGGTGCAGAGGACTCCCAGCAGTGCCCAGACATATGAGGGGTGGGTGCCTATCACTCCCAACAGTGCCCAGACATATGAGGGGTGGGTGCCTATCACTCCCAGCAGTGCCCAGACATATGAGGGGTGGGTGCAGAGGACTCCCAGCAGTGCCCAGACATATGAGGGGTGGGTGCCTATCACTCCCAGCAGTGCCCAGACATATGAGGGGTGGGTGCCTATCACTCCCAGCAGTGCCCAGACATATGAGGGGTGGGTGCAGAGGACTCCCAGCAGTGCCCAGGCATATGAGGGGTGGGTGCCTATCACTCCCAGCAGTGCCCAGACAGATGAGGGGTGGGTGCAGAGGCCTCCCAGCAGTGGACAGAGACATGGGTGTGTGTACATCATCCTCCCATTAGCAAAACTCCATGGGTGCCTGAAGTCATCCACAATGTGCGACTATGTTGATAATGCCATGACAACACATCACTGACAGCAGTGTCCAACTCCCATGAGGATGGATGTCCTTCCCCCACTGCATGACACACCACATGTGGGTGTGATGACAAATTACACATGCATACCCACCCCTGGCGGTGGCAGCACAATACACACACTGAGATCATGCAACAAGACTGTATCCTCATGTGAAACCCCACTAAACTAAGAGAACCTAAGGGAACACACACTGTCACCCACATTCCAGGACTGATAGGAATGTACAGGTGCTGGGGCAGCCAACAAGTTGTTGCCTCTCATGGAAGGAAAAGGGTAGAGTACCCACAGATACAATGCCCACAATTGTCAGTCAGTTGCCCAAATATCCTGCAGAACAAGTAACACATGTGTGCTAGGCTGGGAGTAGACACATGCATAGTGCGGAAAAGGGACCATGTCCACATTAAGCCATGGCAACATACTCCATACACAAGTACAGTGACTACCAAGGATGGCACAGACGATGCAGGCCGAGACATTGCTGAGCAGGCATGGGCAAAGTTGAAGGGATCCCTCACACAGCAAGGAACTGTAGACACAGGTCAGCACAACAATTGGGAAACACCCTGCAGGGAAGAAGTCATGTGCCACAGAGGAAGGAACACTCCTTGGGACAATGTCACCATACAGTAAGAGCTTACATGACCAAAGATTATTTGCAGAGACCTTGTGATGGCACGCAGATACCAGGGCCCTCCCCATGAGCAGCACACTACAACATTTCCCAGACACCTAACACATTATCACCACCCCAACTCAGGGAGCAGCAGCACCAACAGCAATACCAGAAAAGCATTTGTGTGCAAATGAAAAACAAAATGCTTTATTCAGCAAAAAAAAAATTGGATTAGAAATGTACACTATATACAAGGCCCAGGGCCATAGGCCAGTCCATATGCGAATTCCGGGGGGGGGGGGACACATTGGGACGCGTCTCCCCTAGCTTTCCTGCACAGTTCACAGTTCCTTTCCATCCACAGGGTGGGGGGGCATCATGTGGGGGGGAAGGACCAGGCACCGCAGGGACAGGAGGGGCAAGGGTAGGTGTTGTGGGTGCAGGGACGGACGACTCCACCACAGGGGGTGGGGCAGCAACAAAGGTGGTGGTTAGGATGGCGCTGCACATAGTCGCAAGGTCTGCCAGCGTTTCCCCTGCACCCGAAGGAACCACAGGCCCCAAGGAGGGGGGGTCTGAGGGATGGGTTGCAGCGCTACTGGGGGAGGGTGTGGACAGGGGGGGACTCAACTTCCCTGCCTGGGGACTTCCTCGACCGCTTGCGGGGTGGTGTCACACTGGGGCTGAGGGACAGACTGGCCATGAAGGACTCTTTGTCCGACTGTTGGGCAGGGGAGCCAAGGGGAGTGGTTTTGGAGGAAGTGGGTCGTGAGGACTGCGGACTCCCACTGTGGCTGCATGGCTGCCGTTTGCCCCCCGACCCAGTGGGTATGCCTACTTCCCCCTGTGTGTGCGTGACTGGAGGAGTGCGCTTGGCCTTCCCTGTTGGTGTGCTGCCTGTGTCTGGTGGGGTGCGTGCATGGGGATGTCTGGGTGTGCTTGGGACAGGCATGGGAGTGGGAAGTGTGGATGGGGTAGGGGTAGGGGGGACGGAGCGCAGCAGGAGACCCACTGCTGCCGTCAGTGACGAGTCCATGGACCGCAGCAACATCCGTTGGTCAGACATCGCTGATGACATGCCTTCCATGTACGACACCATCTGTGTCAGCAGTCTGGTGTGGCCATGGAGGACATTAAGCAGCGATGTCTGACCAACCTGCAACTGCCGCAGGATGTCCACAGACTCGGCATTGACGGCAGTAGGGGAGACAGGGGCAGGGGGCGCGGTGCCTGGCACGAAGGAGACATGTGGTCGCCTAGCACGGACAGAAGGGACCCGAGCAAGTGGGAGGGCGGTGATGGGAATGAAGGGGGCGGTGAGAGATGTACTGCTGCTTTCAGCTGTGGGAGCAGCCTCCGCCCCCTCTGGGAGCTCAGCCTCGGACCCGTCTGCGTCATAGTCGGTGTTGGGACTGGACAGGTCCTCCGCCTGACTCCCCTCGCCCTCTGTGCCACTTGCTGTGCCAGACTCCCCAGCACTGGTGGCACCGGTGCTGGATCCCTCCTCCACGTCCGTGCCGGTGTCTCCCTCGGTGTCCCCCAATGATGCTGTGGGCAAGGTGAAGAGACAGGAAATAATCAGACACCTGTATACATATGACACATGAGTCCAAACTACATAGGTCACAGTGCATAGCATGAAAAGCATCATGAGTAACATCTACAATACGACGCACATATGTAGGCCATGCACTACGCAGTTGGTTGAGCCACCATGCCACTTTGAAACAATGGAGAGCATGACACAACAGCAAAGAACTTGATATCGAATTATACAGAGAATCTAGTGTCTGTGGACAGTCGAGCACAGCATCTGGACCACACACCGTTGGCAAAAATGGATAAGCAGGAACCATGTCTTTTAACTTTTGACACATGCTGCAAAGCACAAACATTAAACCCTGCACAACATGACTGGGTCAATACTTGTTGAGTGTCTGTTCCGACTATCATCACACACAGGCCAGACCTGGCAAGGAGACATATGCGTCGGACATGTAGGCCTTGCTCGCACAACCCCCCCCTACCTGAGACAATGTGATTGAGACAGAGGAACGACTTACACCTCTTAATCAGGGATCACATTAATGGGCTCCATTAAAGCCTAATTGCACTCTAACTACCCCTCGTGGGGCTGACCACACATATTATTGACAAACAACCATCATCAGATAATTGTACACAGACACACAGGCACTGGCAAGTGTGATGATGCACAAGCCACATTGGGTCACCCTGTACAGTGTTCACATGTAGCACACTTTACGTAAATACAAATGAGGCCAGGGTACAATGCCACAGATGCCAACCTGTGCTGAAGAAACTGAGAATGTCCACAGTGTTGGATGACACACATGATTCCTAGGAAAAGGTGTCTCAGGGGACTGTAGTGGCCACACTGCTCCATGGTCCTGGATAGATCTGACTGCAACAGGAGCAACCGTCCCCGCACTATGCATATCTCCCCCTCATGCACATCATGTCTGAGGCTACAACATCGGTCATGCATGCTGCAAGGCAGTTCATTTTAAGCCTCACACTCCTATGTTGAGACTCTGCATCAGTGCCAACAATCATGGACCCCCAAATGACTGAACTGGACAGGGCACAGGCAAGGTCCCAACACATGTCACAGACCACCCCCACACATGATGCTGCAAGCATTGGGCACTTGGATTAACTGCCAGCCTAGATTACCTTGTGCAAGAGTGACTACACACAGACCAGGGAACACATGTCAAGGAGGGGTAAGGGAGGAAGAACAGGACCGGTTGACTTTGGGGAACAGGATATGCACTGCACATATAAACCCTGGCAGTGTATCCAGGCGACTGAGCACTTCCAAAAGCTGGTGACACACAACAAACACACATGTACCTACCGCCTTCCTGCTGCTGCTTCTCCTGTAGCCGCCTATCCATGTCAGGGAAGACCACCTTCAGGACACACTTCATTTGGTGGGTCAGGCGCCGGCGCACGCGGTTCTTGCCCTCTGGTGAGTCCCCCAGCAGGACCCGGGCGATCCTCCTGGTCCAGCACCGGATATCCTGCAGCGTTTCCTCACCTGGGCCAGGCACCGACTGTGACCCTCCACTGACCTCACGGCCCTAACGGCCCGCTTCCAAATCTCCCCCTTGGCGTAGGTGGCTACCTGTGAGGATGACAAAGTGAGACAACATCAATACACCTGCTCCATGTCACAGAGACACACATTAGAACAATTGGGCTTGTTTGAACAGGGCATAGTATGCAGCAAACTCATTGCACCTTTGTCATAGGGACATTATCCTCTGGGGAAGGCCAAATGCACTACGTGGCATTTTAAAGTACACAGGTGGCATGAGGGGTGCGAGAGAATCAATGATCATGGCTCACACTGTGCATCACAAGCAACACCAGGATAATGGACAGCACCTCAAAGCAGTCACATGCCCCAGGCCACTGACGCAACGTCAGCGGAGTACACAGACACACACAGGCACAGGACAATCACCTGCCATTGGCAACTGCGGGTACAAACATCACTCTGCACATGTGCCACTTGACTGGGGGGAGTCACAGGTGTGGGCCTAGCTCAGCATGTCAGACACACAGCACGGCTTCCTGCTCACATCAGATGGGTAGGGCATATGCATCCTCCATGCAGCTGGGGTGCAACACTCCACATAGACACTCACCCACATGACAGGGGACTTACACACACACACCAATGTCCAGGGGCCGTACACATCATTTGGACACTATCACCACAGGTACACTCAACTCACACTCATCTGTGGGTACAGTCACTGGTCACACTGGGGGAACACAGAATCACATCAGGACTATGGACACAACATTCCCAAGGGGATTAGCCAGGCTGAATATGGCATGCACCATGCAGTGATTGTCACAGTAAGCACAATGCAAGTGAGGAGTGCAGAAATGAACCACATCAGGCTCTGCATGGGAGACATAAGGCATTCCCCCATCTGGGACCCACCATGAACAACATTGCATGTCTGTCACACCTGGACACAATGCCAGAAGTGACAGACACAAAAAAAGGGGCACAGTCACAGCTAGTGGAGTCAGCACTCACCTGCTCCCCTGGTCTCCCATATAGGCAGGGGTACTGTGGGAGGATGACATCCAGCAACGCCTCATTCTCCTCTTGGGTGAATGGCTGGGCCCTCTCCACAGACCTGGACATGGTGCCAGAGGAATCACAAGCAGCAGCAGTGGTGTGGAATGAAAGGTTGTGCAGGCAAGTGCTCTCTCATGGGTCCTGGCTGCCTTATATCTCCCTTGCTGGGCTGTTTCATTTACAGGAGTACAGAGTGATTGGTCAATCTCATTTGCATCCTACGTTTCCTCCAATCCCTTTAAACCTACCCCAGTGAGGGCCTTTGCATGGTTCAAAATTTGAGCATGATGTCAAGTCAACAACCACTTTGCAACATAGTATATTGTCTCCAACCGACTTTTGCTGGCCACCTGATGCAAAAATTTGAACTGGAAACTCGGTCTCCATGACAACCAGCATGCATTTAGGCCCTTATACTTGTCCCTCATGTGTCCCCTATGTAATTTCACTATCCACACACAGGTACGGTGCATTTCACACGTACCGCTAGGGCACCACTACTCCAGTGATACGGTCCGTACCCGCGTGTGTAGGGCCCGTATCACTTCGGTAGTGTTGCCATAGGCGTACGCCATAGAGATAGGGCTCGTACCCACGTATGTACGGCCCGTATCTCTGTGGCGTACACCTATGGCAACACTACCCTAGTGCTACGGGCCGTACCCGCGTGGGCGTGAAAGAAATAAATCACACTTATCTGCATGTGAGAGGTTGAATAGAATTGGAAAAATAGAACCTTAAACGCTCAGAATCCTCAGAGGCGTAGAGTGTGATCATCACCCCACGGGCTCTAGGATTGTACCTCACCTACCCTGGAACCATGCTCGGGTGTAGGAGGCCCCGCTCTATCCATCGTTGCCCCAGACCTGATCGAGCTGGGTGGGAGGCCTAGGGTAGTGTTGCCATAGGCGTACGCCATAGTGCTACGGGCCGTACATACGCGGGTACGAGCCGTATCTCTATGGCGTACGCCTACTGCAACACTACCCTAGTGCTACGGGCCGTACCCGCGTGTGTAGGGCCTGTAGCACTATGGTAGTGTTGCCGTAGGCGTACGCCATAGAGATACGGCTCGTACCCGCGGATGTACGTCCCGTAGCACTATGGCGTATGCCTACGGCAACACTACCCTAGTGCTACGGGCCGTACCCACGTGCGTATGGCCCGTAGCACTAGGGTAGTGTTGCCATAGGTGTACGCCATAGTGCTACGGGCCGTACATACACGATGCTGGGTGAGGGTGCTGGGGTACGGTGTTGGGGTGCGGCGCGTACAGGTGCGGGCCGTGCTACGGTGTTGGGGTACGGTGCTAACAGGTGCGGGCTGGGCTACGGTGTTGGGGTACGGTGCGTACAGGTGCGGCCTGTGCTACGGTGTTGGGGTACGGTGCGTACAGGTGCGGGCTGTGCTAGGGTGTTGGGGTACGGTGTGTACAGGTGCAGGCTGTGCTACGGTGTTGGGGTGCGGCGCGTACAGGTGCGGGCTGTGCTAGGGTGTTGGGGTACGGTGCGTACAGGTGCAGGCTGTGCTACGGTGTTGGGGTGCGGCACGTACAGGTGCGGGGCTGTGCTACGGTGTTGGGGTACGGTGCGTACAGGTGCGGGCTGTGCTACGGTGTTGGGGTGCGGCGCGTACAGGTGCAGGGCTGTGCTACGGTGTTGGGGTGCGGCGTGTAGAGGTGCGGGCTGTGCTACGGTGCGTACAGGTGCGGTCTGTGCTACGGTGTTGGGGTGCGGCGCGTACTGGTGTGGGGCTGTGCTATGGTGTTGGGGTGCGGCGCGTACTGGTGCGGGCTGTGCTACGGTGTTGGGGTATGGTGCGTACAGGTGCGGGCTGTGCTACGGTGTTGGGGTGCGGCACATACAGGTGCGGGCTGGGCTAAGGTGTTGGGGTACGGTGCGTACTGGTGCGGGCTGGGCTACGGTGTTGGGGTGCGGCACATACAGGTGCGGGCTGGGCTAAGGTGTTGGGGTACGGTGCGTACTGGTGCGGGCTGGGCTACGGTGTTGGGGTGCGGCACGTACTGGTGCGGGCTGTGCTACGGTGTTGGGGTACGGTGTGTACAGGTGCGGGCTGTGCTACGGTGTTGGGGTGCGGCACGTACTGATGCGGGCTGGGCTACGGTGTTGGGGTGCGGCGCGTACTGGTGCGGGCTGTGCTACGGTGTTGGGGTACGATGCGCACAGGTGCGGGCTGTGCTACGGTGTTGGGGTGCGGCACGTACAGGTGCGGGGCTGTGCTACGGTGTTGGGGTGTGGCGCGTACTGGTGCGGGCTGGGCTACGGTGTTGGGGTACGGTGCGGAGGGGGATACGGTGCTGACGTACGGGGGTATGGTGCTGACATGTGCGGGGTGAGGGGGGCTGTACGACTCATAATCGGGCACAAGTTTACCCGTGTACATGTAGGCTACAGCGTTCGCGCGTACGGGGCCTTTTACATGCGGTTGTGTATTCGGACGGGTGGTACGGATTGTACTAGCGCGCTCGGACTTCTGTTTTACGATTTGCACTTAAAAATGTCCGGCTCCCTATCGGACACTTTTCCCGATGCTATTCGGACGTAAAATTTTACGGCTCCCTCTCGGACCATTTTCCCGACGCAATTCGTATGTATTTTTCACGTACGAATCGTACTTCGCAGTTTGTATGGTACTTGTACGATTCGTACGTAAAAAAATACGGATACGAGTCGGACGGTAATTTTTTTTAACGGATAGGAATCGGCACCTTAATAATCAGTTTTAATAATTGTTTTAATAACTTATACATTATTAAAAATTATTATAAATTGCAAATACATCATACACATAAAACAATAACATGAATGAAAATTTAATAATTATATATAACACCTTAAAAAAATTACATTTAATTTAAATATTGTTAAAATTAATCATATATTACATTAGCTAAAATAATACAAAAAATATTAAATAGCACAGACAATAAAACTACTACTCCAGCTCCAAAAAAAACAACAGTAAGGAAAATGTTGGATAGCGTAGGGCAAAAAATTACTATTTCCACTCCAGGGAGTGTAACAATAGGGAAAGTGTTGGATAACATAGAGGTATAAATTACTATTCCCACTCCAGGGAGTGCAACAGTAAGGAAAGTGTTGGATAGCGTGGGGTAAAAATGACTATTCCAACTCCAAAGAGTGCAACAGTAGCTAAAGTGCTGTATAGCGTAGGGGTTAAAATTACTATTCCAACTCCAGAGAGTGCAACAGTAGAGAAAGTGTTGGATAGCGTAGGGGTAAAAATTACTATTCCCACTCCAGAGAGTGCAACAGTAGGGAAAGTGCTGTATAGCGTAGGGGTAAAAATTACAATTCCAACTCCAGAGAGTGCAACAGTAGGGAAAGTGTTGGATAGCGTAGGGGTAAAAATTACTATTCCCACTCCAGAGAGTGCAACAGTATGGAAAGTGTTGGATAGCGTAGGGGTAAAAATTACTATTCCAACTCCACAGAGTGCAACAGTAGGGAAAGTGTTGGATAGCGAAGGGGTAAAAATTACTATTCCCACTCCAGAGAGTGCAACAGTAGGGAAAGTGTTGGATAGCGTAGGGGTAAACATTACTATTCCAACTCCAGAGAGTGCAACAGTAGGGAAAGTGTTGGATAGCGTAAGGGTCAAAATTACTATTCCAACTCCAGAGAGTGCAACAGTAGGGAAAGTGTTGGATAGCTTAGGGATAAAAATTACTATTCCAACTCCAGAGAGTGCAACAGTAGGGAAAGTGTTGGATAGCGTAGAAGTTAAAAATAACATACTTATAAATAAAATAATTATTTAAAATAATTAGTGATTTAATTATTAAATAACTCAAAATTATTTACAAATACCAATAAATAATTATTACAAACATAACTGCCAATTAATAATTAATTAACAACAAATGAACAACAAATACCAATAAATAATAATTAATAAATATTAATTACCAAATAATAAGTATTAAACAATAAAATATTTTTCATAACTAAAAACATATGAATTATTAAAAAGTAATTACCAATTAAAAATTATTGAACAATTAAAAACAATTATACCACAAAATAATAATTATGAAACATTAATTACCAATTAAAACATATTGAACTAATAAATATTTTGTATACCCCCAAATAATAATTATTAAACATTAATTACCAATTAATAATCCCTTAATAATATATTAATTAGAAATATCAATGTATAATATTTAATCATATTTAATTCACAATTAATGATTAATCAACAATAAATTATTTTTCATAACCAACATATTATAATTTAAAATATTTACCAATTAATAATTCATGTCCAATTAATTAATTATCAATACCCAACAACAAATTTAATAATTGCTTAATTAGATTTCAATTACTTCCAACACTATTCCCCTATAAACGCACAACGCACTCCAATAATAAAATAATACACTTAACATAATTATCAATTAATCAATTAATAAAAACTAATTACCAATTAATAAAAATTAATTACCAATTAATACTTAATTAACAATAATATAATTATCAATACCAATAAATGAAAATAAATTATTACTTAATTACAATTAAATTACTTCCCACCCTATTCACCTATAAACCCACAACCCGCTACAGAACTTAAACGCAAAAATTAATTTAAATTAATTTATAATTCATAAAAATGTATAATTAATTTCATATAACTAAATTCCTTCCCACCCTATTCCCCTATAAACCCACAACCCGCTACAGTACTAAAACACAAAATTGACTTAAAAAACCATTATTAACATATACAAATTGTATACATATATTTTAAAACCAGTAGAACACTTAACAAAAAACATATAATACATGCATATTAAATACATAATAAAATACATAACACTGATATAAATATCGATATTAGTAACATCAATATTAGTAACCGATATATTTGATATCGATATTACTAACTTCGATATTACTAACATCGATATAAAAATACATACCTTAGGGTCGATATTCTGTCCATAGATATTATTGACATCGATATTCTGTCCCTTCGATATTTAAAACTCGATATTAGTGTAGGTAGATATTTTATTTTCGATATTTTGACTGCTCACCATTTAAATCATTACATGGCGCATGCCCAGAATTTATTTACAAACTCATCCAGAGGTATATCTCTGTCCGGGCCCTTAGGCCCTCACACCAGTCCCCGTTAGCCATTCCCACCTTCAAGCGAAAAAGAACAGGAGAATCCCTCTTTGCGGTATTGGCCCCCAACTTTTGGAAGGCACTCCCTTCCCACATTAGATCGTCTTCATGCTATTCTTATTTTAGGAGACAATTAAAAACCTGGCTGTTCTCTCAGGCCTACGAATGAAAGATCTTATAAGCAGCTGATCCCCTCTTTCTATATGCGCCATGAAACCGTGTGGTGTACGTGAGCTATACAAATTCTTTTAACATAACATAACAACACTCCACTCAACTCCACGTAACACAGTGTCTGATTCACAAACTCAGTCAGTTTTAATTGTTAGTTTACGAGTGTGGAGGTTTTGCAGTCAGGGGGGAAACTCTGCATATAAACAGATACAGCATGATTATCTTTTTATGTAGGTAGTTTTCTGCTCTGACTGTTGAGCTTCCACACTCATAAACGTACCATTAAAATTTAGTTTTGTGAAATCCATATTAAATGTATCTTTACACAAAAGTGAACACCCAGCCCTCTCATAGTGTGTTAGGCGCATGTCAGCCTTTGAGAATCGGGCCTTTCCCGAGCAGGATGATCGGGCCCTCTGAACAGAAACTAGCCGTGAAAGAGGGTGTATAGTACCATTCATAGACTGGCCCCTCAGCAGCCCCTTCATCATTGGCAGACTCTGCTCGGACAGCCAGTGCCTGGGGTGACCAGGATATTAACAAAGCAGTAATCTAGGTGAGGTGTCATCCTGGAGTGTGTCACCCTCCCCAGAGGTACCATCCTTGAGTGAGCCACCCTCCCCAGAGGTACCATCCGGGAGTGTGTCACCCTCCCCAGAGGTACCATCCCGGAGCATGCCACCCTCCCCAGAGGTACCATCCGGGAGTGTGTCACCCTCCCCAGAGGTACCATCCCGGAGCATGTCACCCTCCCCAGAGGTACCATCCTGGAGTGTGTCATCCTCCCGAGAGGAACCATCCTGGAGCGTGTCACCCTCCCTAGAGGTACCATCCTGGAGTGTGTCACCCTCCCTGGAGGTACCATCCTGGAATGTGTCACCCTCCCCAGAGGTAGCATCCTGGAGTGTGTCACCCTCCCAATCAACGCTAGGGAGAGATTGCCCCAGAACCTCTTTATATTTCTAACTGCACCAATGGCTTCCCTTTGCCTGGGTCCTCCTCGGGGTGGTGTGTGTTGATCCCTAGGGATTTATTTCAGTTTACGCTTTGCCCACACCAGCTGGGCTGGCTCCAAGTCACTCCTGACATTGCTTTCTCTGACATTTGGCTCAGTTGCCTTTGGGGTCTGATGCTCCACCCAAACCATCAAGCACTGTCTCTTTCAGATGGGTCTTAAGGGCAGAGTACATTGCTGGTCAATTTCTGACCTCGAGGCCCTCCTTACTGTCCTCCACTGTGTGAAGCAGCTGCCCGGGGTCCCGCGTTCACCATATCCACACGGGGCCTCATCAGTGGGCCACAGACCCCAGCAGCTTCTCACTCGTGTTTCTGTCTATGCTGAGTGCCCCACTTGTGCCTCCCCAATCCATGCACTCTTTGTCGGCCAGATTTGGCTCGGCCTCGCACTTCAAAGGGCAAGGTAGATTGTCTGGGAAGGTGGGGGTGACGATTAACACCCTGCAGAGGGGGTCATGGGGGGACAGCAGCCACACTGTCTCTGCAGCTCAGGAGGGGCTTTGTTTGTTGTCTGAGTCATCATTACTGCAGGCCTAAGGGAGGGCCCCCTCCCCTGAGCTTCGCAGCACTACCCAAAGCTGTGAGGACCCAGAGAGGGCCCCTACCCTGGGCGTGGCAGCGCTATAGCGTGGCGTGAGACCAAGACGAAGTGGGTTACAAGGCAACCCAGGGCCTCTCAGCACTACACAATTGCTGGGAGGCCCAAGAGATTGTGCTGTGAGACCCAGGAGAGGCGTAAACTCCCCTGGGCTTCCCAGCTTTGGGGTGTTTAGTGATATTGGCTAACAGGTCAGGTTTGCCAGTGTGCATATATATGATTCTATAGTGTGAGGATTTAACAGTTAGATTCTGCCTTTATCAAGGAATGGTCTATCCATTCCCTAGACTGAAAAAAATGCAGATTTTTCCACTAACATGCAGGTGGAACTGTGCAAACTGTGTAGAGCATTAAATGCTATTAACGAATATGGAAACAGCGACCTATTCATAAAGGAAAGAAAACAGTTTTTATTCACATTATTTCAAAAGGGTGAGAGGTGCCTCTTCTCTGTATCGTGCAACTTCCTCCGGTTAGAACACTGTTTCGTGCAGCAGGACAGAGATTCTGCAAAATAATGACCACTTTGGATGAAAAGATTATAGTTTAAGCATCTCTAGAAAACAAATATGTGCTATACTGTGATTATATTCTTTCACACTTCGAGTTATGCTCCAGTTTCAAAACCTCTACCTATGTGGGCAACAGAAAGACTGGTAAATCTGTCAGACATTTGAAAATAATTTATGTTTTTCTTTTTCATCAAAGTGACAATTTATGTTTGTCTGACCAGCTGAACAACATGTCATTTGGACCAAGCATAGGTAAATGCATTCGGGCAGATTTACGAGCCACGTGCACCATATTTGTGCCACCGTCGCGTCACTTCTTTATAACGTGACGCATCTAGGGAGATGCGTTACGTTGTAAAGCCCTGCGCCACATGAAACCTGCGTCAGGTAGTAGTAGTAGTGAAATATAGCAATATTAGGTGTTTAGAGGAGTTCTAGGAGCAGTCAGCTCCTGAGACTTGAGCCGGGAGCAAGGGAAAACGCCAGTCACTGGTATTATTTTACTGCTTATTTCGCGAAATTACAGCTCTTTTAAAAAAACTTTTTTTAACCTTTTAGTTTTAACTGAGGCGCAGGGTTTTACTTTTTCTATCATTTTAACTTACCTGCATCAGCTTGGGGTGTTCCTTGGGTGGTGGGAGAGACTGGGTTCCTTGTGCCGGCTTCCCCGAGACGGTCGGAGCAGCTCCGCCATCTTGGACAGGGGGGAAGTCGACGGTACAGTTGCCTGGCCGGATCCTCCCACACGGACATAAATGAGCACATTGCCGCGTCCGCACAGCGGGCGCGCCGCTGGCGCGCCGAAGACACGCCTAAGGCAAGCCTGTCTGCGCCCGTCCGCGCCGGGCCAGCGCAGGCCGCAGGTTCTGTGGACTCCACTATGCCGGTTTCCATCGTATATTCACGGGAAGATCTTTTTGCTCTGGCCCCTACCCTTACCTGTCCGGCATCTGCTTGGCTTCCTTACGAGCAGTCCTTTCATTGTAAGTCTTGCCCGTTCGAACTGTCCCGAGCACAGCGGACTTCGTGCCCCTCCGGGCCTCAGCAATTCAAATTTTTGAGCCTGAATTGTCGCTCTCTGGTAAAACATCATGCTGAGGTCCTCGACCTTCTAATTGACGAGTCCCCAGACGCTCTTTTTCTTACAGAGACCTGGCTTAACCAGGTTGTCGTAGCAATACCCTGGTTGGCTCTCCCGCCTGGCTACATATTGAAGTCTGTGAACAGGGAGGTGGGAAGTGGGGGTGGGGTGGCAATGATGGTTAAGGAAGTTTATCGAACTAGTTTGGAGAGAGAACCCATAACGGGTTGTGAATGCGCTCTATTCAAAATCAGTCTAACACACAACTTTTCATGGACTGGTCTCTTGATTTACAGACCCCCTGGGTCAGCTACTAGCTTTAGGGAAGACCTACTAAATGAAGTGGGTCATCTCGCTAGTAAAACAGCCAATTTCACCATTTTGGGTGATCTCAATCTCCATTTTGAGAGCACCGATCAGGCAGATATTAGCAGTTTCTTGGCTGACCTGGAAGCCTTTCAATTAAAGCAGCATGTGCTTGAAGCTTCTCATGTAGCCGGTCATGTTTTGGACCCTGTCATCTCTAACCTCCCTCAAATCACAATGCGCTCTCCCATCCCTCAGGCGTGGACCGACCATTTTTTGGTCTCTTTTTCTTTGAAATCTCTGAATAAAGCTGAGCTCAGTTGCCCTTTGAAGACCCTAAAACGCGCCTGGCATAGGTTTAACCCAGAGATTCTCTCCGCTTGGTTATCCAGCCATCTACCACAGCTACCCATGTGCGCAGACGCAGCAAATCAGTGTTACCAGGACTGGTTGATGGCGGGCCTGGACACTTATATCCCTGCGACATGGGGAAGGAAAGGACGTGGACCATCTAACCCGTGGTTTAACGAAGCCTTCTCCTTGGCCAAAAAGGGTTGCAAAAGGCTGGAACGCGTTTGGAGGCGCACATGATGCGACTGCCAAACTGCAATACCAATTAGCTCTTAAGTCATACCATAAAGAGATTCGCACAGCCCGGGCTGACTTTGTGGCCAGAAAAATTTTGGGGAGCACCAACCCAGCTAAAACTATTTTTTCCATACTGGGTGATATGAAGAATTCCGGTGGTAAAGGGGGTTCTCCAATCACCTCTAATAATCAATGTAATGAGCTAGCCACATACTTTTTTAATAAGGTGGAACTGATTTATCAGGGACTCCCACAAGTAGTTCCCTTGTCTGCAGAGGTGGATTCAGTTGAGGGCGAGAATATGGACGGCCATAGTCTGGGGGTATTTCCTCCTATTACGTCGCTGGAGTTTGCGGCCCTATGTTCAAAAATTAAATCGGGCTCTCCAGCTGACCTAGTGACTCCCACCCGTTTCCATCAGCTTTATTCCTCAATCTCAGAGCTGTGCCTAGACGTGGTCAATCGGTCATTGTCTACGGCATCAGTTCCACGAGCCTGGAAACACGCCAAAGTTATCCCCCTGTTGAAAAAACCCTCCCTAGCCATATCTGATCCAGGTAATTTTCGCCCCATCTCGCAATTACCCTTCCTGGCCAAAGTTACGGAGGCGCATGTTAACTCCATCCTAGCTGGCTATGTTGAGCAACACGCCTTATTCGACCCCACCCAACATGGTTTTCGACCTCGGCATAGCACTGAATCTGCACTTCTGGTTGTATCAGAAACGATTAAAGGTCATTTAGATGTAGGCGAATCAGCGGCCTTGATCCTTTTGGATCTAAGTGCCGCTTTCGACACGGTATCTCACAAAATACTTTTGAAACGCCTACAGGACATCGGGGTTAGGGACATGGCCTTGGCCTGGATCACATCATTTCTATCGGAGAGATCCTTTCAGATCTTGCCACCTCCCTTCTCCTCACAAAAATGTGCACTTCACCAGGGAGTTCCACAGGGCTCTATACTAAGCCCGCTTTTATTCAATCTTTACGTCAGCCCTTTGGCGGTGCTGGCTAAGGGAAGTGGGCTGTCACTGGTATCATATGCTGATGATACTCAATTGATGATAAGTTTCTCCAAGAAAAGCCATACCAACTTAACTAACTTCAGGGACGATTTGTTGGCTATCTCTGACTGGATGGCAGCAAACTACCTTCAGCTAAATTCCGGGAAATCCGAAATTCTGCTTTTCGGAAAGGATAGGGAGTTATGGACGGATCTCTATTGGCCGGACCGTCTGAAGCCTGCCCTAGTCCCTAGGGACTCTGTAAAAAACCTCGGGATATGGTTTGACCGAGGTCTGACCTTCGAAAAACAAACCAAGGCCGTTGCCGGCGTCTGCTTTGGCCTCTTGCGAGGTCTTAAGCCACTGCTTGGGTTCTTTCCCCCCCCAGTGCGGCAGACTATTATTCAAGCGTCAGTTCTCGCCAGACTAGATTACGGAAATTGCCTCTACTTGGGAGCCACAAGGGCTAGTGTAAATTGCCTCCAGAGGGTCCAGAATGCAGCGGCACGGATCTTGGTTTCACTACCTAAGTACTGTTCGGTTGCCCAGCTGCTCCCTAAACTTCACTGGTTACCAGTGTGTAAGAGGATTCAATTTAAGGCAATGTGTATCTCTCACAAGATTCTAGCAAAGCAGGCCCCGTCGGGCCTTCTAGATCTATTGGAGGCATATGTACCAGAGCGCTCTTTGCGCTCCGCTGAACATGCCCTGGTCTGTGTCCCCCGAGTGTGGAGAGCAAGAGCCGGGGGGCGCTCGTTTCGACATTTAGCGGCCAAATTGTGGAACTCTCTCCTGATTTCAGTTAGAACTATTCCTAGTCATCTAGCGTTCCGAAAGGCCCTAAAGACATGGCTTTTCCCCATCTCCACCATCTAACCCCGATAACTGACCTTGCTCTCGTTTTGGGTTCTGACTGCTGCGCTGGGACGTCTCGTTGCTGTGGCAGCCATGCGCATTACAAATCCAAATAATAATAATAATAATAATAATAATTTTTGGTCCAGAGCCACTGCACCTGCTGCACCATGTAAATTATGACTCTAGTGCCTGAAAGATAACTGCACCTGAGAAATATAGCAATAATCAGTTTTAAGGGGGGGCCTGGAGCTTTTGGTCCCAGTGCCACTGCCCCGGCTGCACTATTGAAATCATGACTCTACCGCTTGCTAGATAACTGCACTTGTGACTGCCTGCTTAGTTGTAAAACATAGCAATATTTGGTGGCAGATTTACAAGCCCCTTGCGCCTCATTTACGCCACCGTTGCGCAATTCCTGCGGCATGGTGCGGGGTACTTACAACGTGACGCATCTGGGAGATGCGTCACGTTGTAAAGCCCTGCGCCACATGTAGGCGTTCCTGCGCAGGGGGGGGCGTTCCGGCGTAGGAACGCCTCCTAAAAGTGACTGAGTGAAATCTACAAGATTTCACTCAGTCACTTTTAGGCCCATGCTGCGTCAAAACCCTGCGCCTGCCTGAAGCAGGTGTAAGGATTGACGCAGCATTAACAAGATAGGGCCCCCCAGAGCATTGCTGGAGCTGCGTCGCGCTTGAGACGCAACTCCAGCAATGCGCCATTTTTATGGCACAGATGCGTCACGCATCTGTGCCGTTTTTGCCCCATGGTGCGCTGCATTGTAAATGCGGCGCATCCATGGTGGCGGAGCTGTGGCGCACAATAACTTGCGCATCCCTGCTGATATGCAGGGATGCGCCAGTTATTGTAAATATGCCCCTTGGTGTTTAGAGGTGTTCTGATCAATTTTGGGTTCGGTGCCACTGCAGCACCACTCAAATAATGACCCTGTTACCTGCAAGATAACTGCACTTGTGACTGCTTTTTTAGTAGCAAAATATGGCAATATTTGGTGTTTAGTGGAGTTATGACAACTTTTGGCACCGGTGCCACTGCCCCTACTGCACCATTTAAATCATGCCCCTTTCAACTGCATTTGTGACTGCTTGTTTAGTAGTAAAATATAGCATAGCTCTTGTATAACACCTTTCTTTTTAAGCATAAAAGCATAAAAGTAAAGTTTATTGAAGAGAATATGCATTTACATTGGAAAAGATAATCATTACGCATATAACCATAAATATTAAATGGAAAAAAATGTAGACAGTAATAGAATAAATAAGTGGGAAGAACACACAAGGGAGCAAACAGCACTTCTGGTGTCGTGATATATTGATTGATAAAGCGCTTTCCTTACTTCTCGTGAGGCCTAGGTGAGAACCTAGCATTTACCGACATTGAAACGCTGCTTGCAGACGCGCTGCTGGACCACGCTAGCACGCTATTGCTGCTTACCTGTATTTTAGCTGCAAATCTCAATTTTTAAAAATCGCCGCTTTACTGATGTAAATGTAAATGATGTAAATGACCTGTATTTGCACGATATAATTTTAAACATTTGTGGGCACATTAGCAAAGTCACCTTTCTGTGTGGTTATCACCGCCTACCTCCCCGTTCCACCGCAGCTTGTGCTGTTTGTTGTGGAGGGAGTGTCTAACGCGGTATAGAGGGAGTCCTTCCACCCTCACTTCCGGGGGCCATCTTGGAGAGCTGACGGTCTAGTGGTTGGACTAGGACCATCAGCAGCCTCCTATTTAAAGCTCACATGGAGCATACGCGCAGCGGGCGCACCATAGGTGCGCCGGAGGTTCGCCAGAGGTGAGCCCATCTTTGCCCATCCGTGACCATCCGGGGCCTGGGGCCAGAACCCCTGGCCAGAATGTGGTTTACTCAAGGGGCGACCTATTACAGCTTAACTTGGGTAATTCCCATCTGGAGCCGGCTACCATACATCGGCTGGGTTGCGAGGGTCTGCTAATTTCACCTAGGAGTGTCAGAGGGCGACATCGCACTCCCAACACACATACCCTGAGCTACGTTCTATTGAATACTCGCTCTTTGCAGAGCCATAGGTTAGAGGTCTTCACACTTCTGGAAGACGGGGAGTTAGATGTCCTCGCGCTTACCGAAACATGGCTGGAGGATTGCTCAGCGCCTGATTTAGTGGCGGCCCTTCCAGATAACTACTTGGCTATTCATTTTAACAGGGAGGGGGCCAAGAGAGGAGGAGGAGTAGCCCTTTTATATCAGTCATGCCTCCGTGCCAATAGGTTCCTCTCTGAAACCCTTGGAGGAGCTGAGGTTATGGGGGTTAAGCTCAGGAGGGGAGCGGTCTGTGTGGTGTTCTTGGTGGTTTATCGGCCACCTTGGCCGTCGTCTGACTTCCCCACTCTCTTTGTAAGACTGGTCCAGGACCTGTGTACAAGATATGATAAAATGGTGATCGTTGGGGACTTCAACTATCATTGGGAAAAATCCCCTAAAGAAGATCAAGCACTACAGATCGAGGAGGCGGTCTCCTCCTTAGGTCTTACCCAACAGGTCAAGGGACCGACACATGAGAAAGGTCATGTGCTCGACTTAGTCTGGACCACCATGCCAGCCCAGGGTATCACGGAAATTCTTCCCTGTGCTTGGTCTGACCATTTTCTAATAAAGGGTAGACTTATATTGAGGGGCCCCCTGTCCAAACCTGGGGAGGGCTGGAAAACGGCCCGTAAATGGAGAAACCTTGATGGGGAAAAACTGGTCCACCTCTTAGAACACCACCCTTCAGCCAAAGAGCAGGATGCCAACGTTGATGCTCTATGTGGACACCTCCAGCATAAACTGGGAAGTGCCACTGATGTGGTGGCACCTCTTCGCAGGATGAAGAAGGTGGCGAGAGGAGCCGGGGCGCCTTGGTATAATGATTCCCTTAGGGAGATGAAACGCGGGGTGAGGAAGAAAGAACGGGCATGGCGTAAAAAATACGACGCCATCTCCAAATAAGAATATGTTTCATCCTTAGCCCAGTACAAACTAGCCATACAATCAAGGAAGGCTGCTTTCTTTGAGGAAAGAATAACTACTGCAAGAAATCCGCAAAAAGAAATTTTTCGGGTCCTGGCGGAGCTCAGGGTGAACAAGGAGCAAAGTCCCGAGTTCACCCAGGAGGACTGTCAGAGGTTCCAGGATTTCTTCGTAAAGAAGATATCTGATATCTTGGACGAAATTGCGGAAACCGCACCCCTCGAATGTCCGCGCATACCGGACCTTATTGCCCCGCTAAACATTCCACCATTAGCTGAGTTATCCCCTATTTCCAAACAGGAATTACTTAAAATCATAGGCCGAGTTAAATCAGGTTCCTTGGTGGACCCTTGCCCTCCTGACATATTCAAGATGGCAATGCCAGGAATAGAGGAAGAGGTTCTGCACCTATTGAACACCTCTCTTCACACAGGACAGATCCCTTTAGCTTTTAAAGAGGCTCGCCTGATCCCCTTACTGAAGAAACCTGGAGCAGACACAAAATGTCTGAAAAATTTCCGGCCCATCTCCCAGCTGCCTTTGCTTGCTAAGGTAATTGAGCAGCACGTGTTAGCTCTATTATCGGGCCATCTAGAGAGTAACAACCTGCTGGAGACCAATCAGGCAGGGTTCCGTGCTAATCACAGCACGGAACTAGTTATGTTATCCATTCTAGATGAGCTAAGGATGCGAGCTGATGTAAAAACACCGAGCGCCCTGGTACTACTGGATCTCTCCGCGGCGTTTGACACCGTGTGTCATAAACAGCTTCTGTCGCGGCTGAGATCCTTTGGCGTCGTGGGTACAGCACATGCATGGCTCACATCATTTTTGCAGGGTAGGACACAACGAGTGCAGCTGGGGGATCTACTTTCCACCCCTGCTCCGATCACCTGCGGGGTCCCACAGGGCTCTGCCTTGTCCCCCCTACTTTCAACATCTACCTGCAGCCACTAATTGCTCTCCTGAACAGGATGGACTGCCTAGTGTACAACTATGCCGATGACACCCAGATAATCATCCGGATGGATGATGGTCCAGGAGCATCCACTAGGTTACAGGACATATTGAAAACTACAGTCAATTGGATGTCCGAGAACTCCTTGAAAGTTAATCCGGATAAGACGGAAGTATTACCCATTTCCATCTCGGGTAACCCTTGGAGTGAGAAATTTTGGCCTAGGGAGCTGGGCGCACCACCAAAACCGGCAGCTGCAGTCAAAAGCTTAGGCCTATATGTGGATAATAAATTATCCATGGAAAAACAAGTTGCCACTGTAGTAGGCACCAGTATAGGCCTCTTAAGACAACTAAGGAAGATCTCTGCCCTACTCTCATTCCCTACTTTGAGACACGTGGTCTCAGCCACAATTCTGGCTAGGCTGGACTACGGGAACTCCCTTTATTTAGGTTTGCCACAGCAGCTGCTGGACAAACTACAGGGAGTTATGAACGATGCAGCTAGGCTGATATTTAAAAAACCCAGGACTGCCCATGCCTCTCCCCTGATGCAGGAGCTGCACTGGCTGCCAATTCGTCAGAGAATTGTCTTCAAAGGACTGTGTATCGCTCACAAGGCTCAGTATGGCAAAGCACCAAAATGGGGAACAACCTTTACAACGCAACTTTTACAACGCACTACACTTACAACGCATTTTTTACAACGCACAATCCATTACAACGCATGACATTACAACGCATGACACTACAACGCATTTTTAAAAACTACCTTTACAACGCATTCCATTACAACGCATACTACCATTACAACGCATACCATTACAACGCATAATATAGTAATTTTTACCCCTATACTATCCAACACTTACCCTACTATTGCACCCCCTGGAGTTAGAATAGTAATTTTTACCCCTATACTATCCAACACTTACCCTACTGTTGCACCCCCTGGAGTTAGAATAGTAATTTTTACCCCTATACTATCCAACACTTACCCTACTGTTGCACCCCCTGGAGTTAGAATAGTAATTTTTACCCCTATACTATCCAACACTTTCCCTACTGTTGCACCCCCTGGAGTTAGAATAGTAATTTTTACCCCTATACTATCCAACACTTACCCTACTGTTGCACCCCCTGGAGTTAGAATAGTAATTTTTACCCCTATACTATCCAACACTTACCCTACTGTTGCACCCCCTGGAGTTAGAATAGTAATTTTTACCCCTATACTATCCAACACTTACCCTACTGTTGCACCCCCTGGAGTTAGAATAGTAATTTTTACCCCTATACTATCCAACACTTTCCCTACTGTTGCACCCCCTGGAGTTAGAATAGTAATTTTTACCCCTATACTATCCAACACTTACCCTACTGTTGCACCCCCTGGAGTTAGAATAGTAATTATTACCCCTATACTATCCAACACTTACCCTACTGTTGCACCCCCTGGAGTTAGAATAGTAATTTTTACCCCTATACTATCCAACACTTACCCTACTGTTGCACCCCCTGGAGTTAGAATAGTAATTTTTACCCCTATACTATCTAATACTTACCTTAAATGCAATTTAATATTATGCATTGTAATGGTATGCGTTGTAAAGGTAGTATGCGTTGTAATGGAAATGCGTTGTAAAGGTAGTTTTTAAAAATGCGTTGTAGTGTCCTGCGTTGTAATGTCATGCGTTGTAATGGATTGTGCGTTGTAAAAAATGCGTTGTAAGTGCATGCGTTGTAAAAGTGTGCGTTGTAACGACATACATCCCACCAAAATACCTGAAATCCCGACTATCCCCCTACACACCGGGTAGGACTTTGCGTTCGTCGGACGCCACTCTTCTGTCTCAGTCCCGCTTTAAATTGACCACGGTGGGGGGCCGTGCTTTTTCCAACACGCTCCCAGCTTTATGGAACAAATTGGATCCAGAGCTCAGGAAGGAAAGTAACTTACTTTCCTTCAGAAAAAAACTAAAAACGGTACTGTTCAAACAAGCATGGAGCAGATCTTAGGTGCACAGCTGGTTTCAAGTGAATGTAACATCTTTCACGTAAATCTGGTCAGACAGCGCTTAGAGACCCCTGTGGTTATAACGCGCCATATAAATTAAATAAATAAATAAATAAATAAAGCACTTTCTTGGTAGTTCAGATCTGTTTCTGTAGTGCTTCATACCACACTGGGGTCTTCAAGCGCTCTAGATTCTAACAGGTTCCCGGACTCGCTTCGCACTGCAGGATAGAATGGCTGCTGATTGTGGTTTGGCTTATATGGGACTTGTATTTACTTTTACTTACAAATGTTATTGACTTTGAGCTGTACACAATGCAATCTCATGAATAAAAGTATTACTATAGAACAAAGAAAGGGCACGTCTAGATCGACTTGTTAGATATGTGAATCCGGCTTTTATAATGTGTTTTGGGTGGAAACTGAAGGCTGTGACGTGTCTTGCCTTGACGTGGGGTGCTTTGTCTCTGGTATGTTGTCCTGTGTCCCAATGTGTACTGCAAGTGTGACCCCATTCCACTGAAAGCCCCTGGAGCTGAGAGGCCCAGCCATCGGATTACAAGTGAATATCCCCAGAATCCCTTGCGGTGCATGCTGAGTGGTCTGCCTGCCTGTGCCTGCTGCTGTTTCACACAGGGATGCCTTCAGCATGACCCAGCGGCGCATGCGCCTGCGTCATTGTACATGGATGCATGCATTAAGTATGGCCCACTGAAGCATGCGCACGCACCAGTGTACATGTGCAATTGAAAGTTTTTTTATTTCAATTTGAAATGACCCATTCTAAAGTTCACAGAATAAGACTTTTCTTTTAAAATTGTATTAAACAATTACTTGATGAAAATGATTCTTACATGTATGGAGCCAAAAAATAAGGAACTGCTGAGATTTGAATTTAGGATTTCCTGTTTACGAGACAGACGCTTTAACCACTTAGCCACAACACCTACTTTAGTGAACAAGAAGGGAACATTAATTTAGTATTGGTGATCGAATTATGTGCCTGCGTTAAAGTTTCTTTATATGTATTCCAATGTTAAACAAGAAAGGATTCCTAATCTCTAAACAAGAATAACTATGTTTTAATAAAAAAGAACACCTTTTAAACTCAACTCCATTTTTTGAATAGTTTACAATAATTGTTTTACATAAATGCATCAATATTGCTCAAATCTAGGGTTATATGTCATCTGCGCCTTCCTCATTGATATACCTTTTAAATTTAGCAATCACAGTATTGCTAATATAGTCTTGAGAACACTTTGAGGCATATTCTCAAGAACGTATGATAACCATCGTAAATTTAGCTTAACGCAACTTTGCATATTGCAGTCTATTGCGGGAAAACAACGCCGTGTTAACGTAGTATTCTCAACCTGGCGGCACCAAGCGATAGTCCACCGATAATGCGTCAAATGACCAAGTTCAAATGAACGTGACAGGCCTGCAATTCCCACGCATCATGCGGGAAAATGCACTTTAAAAGCTGAAGACGAAAAACACACCATAAACAAAATAAACTGCGTAGCAACATGGATGCACCCAGAACGAGTGCCCAGGTCAACGCGAGCCCCAAAAGCCCCACAGACCACCAGCAAGGAACCTCGGGGTCGGGGATGGCCAAGGAGAAGAGGAAGACGGGGTACAGTCCGCATTACACCTGGATCGTCGTCATGGAGGTGACAGAACACTTATAATTACAATGGATGGTATCAGTTCCTATGGGTAAAGGGGAACACAGCCACTAATTACGTGGTGTTATAGAGAAGAGGGGTAGTCTCCTGGGATAGGTGAGTGTGCAAAGAAAGAGGAAGGTACTCCTTAGTTTGGTACGTGGTGCCCTCACACACCCTTTCGAGTGTATAGCATCATCATCGGGCAAGGTTGCTCCTCGTGGGGGTTCTCTGGCGGAGATCTTTTAGGAGTTTGCCACAGTGGTGAGTGCGGGTATGTGGGAAGGAAGTGTCAGTGAATGTGAGTTAAAATGAACAGAGGGCCCTGTAAATTTTATTCGTAGGACCCCTGCTTCAAAATAAAAGTCAACGGGGATGGAGATGCACATTTGTGCCGTTGTGAGAGGGGAAACAAAACCAAATAAGTTCCCACTTCTCTCAACCCGAGTGTTAGTGTGATAAGGTGTGGTTTTAAAAGGGGGTCGACATGTTTCGCGCTACAGATGGTCCCTAAAGGATCCTAAGCGCTTCATCAGGACCAGTTGGTGAAAGAAACCAGGGATCAGGAAAAGACACACTGTATCCCTAGAAAAACCTGATTACGGTATATAACGATAATAATTATAAGGACCCGTTCTTATACTAAGGTCCTAGTTCACAGCCTAAAAAGGAGACAAAAAGGGGGGGGGGAAAAGAGAAAAAAGAAAAACAAAGGTGTTCAGAGCCCAGTGACATATTAATTACATATGTTCCTGTAGAAAGTGAGCTCGAAGTCACAAGTGCACGGGTTGTGCCCAAGTGTCAGATGCATGAGACTGGTGAAGCGTCAGTGCGTCTTCGATGTGACATGCATTGTAAAAAGAACATACTGTGGAGTGGGTTCTACCTGGGTAATGACGAGCGGCAGTACCTACAAAGTCCTGCTGTGACGGAGGTGCACAGAGTGAACTACGCTGCATAATGGGTTAACATTGTGACGCCGAATGGTGATGGTGTAATGTATGGGTGGTACACCTCTACCACCCGGTGCCATATTCTGATAATCGGTGGCCACAGGTCTTGTGATTAAAAAGGTGGGAGAAGGACGTGACGCTGGTTAAAATCTCGACCCTGTGTGGATTCACTAAGGACGAGACATGCCTGGAGAACATGGAACTAGCTCAGGTACAACTGAAAGTACTCGTGTGGGGTCGGGAGCGAAATTACACCGGACCCAGAGTTAGATGTGGCGGTTGTGCATATACATTTGAAGAAATTATATACTGGGAGACACAAAATCCCGCCTACCCTCCCATGGTCTGAGAAGGGCTCCGTCGGAAGTACCGCGATGTGAAGCTGAGAAAAACAAACAAGACAAAGGACTAAATTACATCAGGTGAACCCAGCGGATTTGCCAGGAACCAGCACAGCATCCTTAATACAGACAGAGAGTTACTTACTTCTGATATGGCCTCACGGAACCGGACACCTACCCGTCCAGCGGTACTGCCGGTAGCATATCTGGTCGGGACGCGGACCTCCCTAAATACGGGAATCAACGCGGCGGAAGGTTGTGGCCGTGACGTCATCACGTCGCGTGAAGGGGGCTCGTCAGTGACTATCCGAGAGGTGGCGGCCATGTTGGAATGGGAACGCGAGTCTCGGAATGGTATCAATATTGGTACTCTGTTTGGTCAAGATAATAATCAAGCCCCAGTTAAATTGCCGAGACCATAAATAATCAGTGTCTCTGTACCCTGTTTGGTAGGGAACCAGTATTGTAAGTCTATGTAGGGTTTAGGGATACACCCTGTGTTCTGTATATGAATATGATGCTGGGCGGAGTTCAGGAGAAAAGGGGGCGGCCATCTTGGAGCGGTGAAGGGGAGATATGTCACCTGAATGAACTACATGTGGAAAAGTGTAAATGATTGGTGTAGTGTGACAATGAGATGGTCAAACTGACAACAAAGCAACTAGATCCATCAGCAGGTGTTCTGGTATACTTCCTGGTTCTGTCTTAAGGATTAGGTGTTAATGGTGTATTATACAGGGGACTATGACTGATAGACTGATTAAGGGTTCTCAAGAGAGTGTATAACGATGGGATGTATGGGTTGTAGCAAGCATCTTAATACAACTGTCCCTGGTGTCAGGGTTTAGTGTGATAGGTCTACCCAGGGTATATCTTCGTTCAGTCCTTTTTTGTTGCTACTAAGTTTGAACACCCATCGTTGTTCTTGTCTGAATAATGTGGTTGCTGACCACTGGGAGTTGGATTCGATTATTGTCCAATGCAAACTTTCTGGAGGATGGTTCTTGTCCAGAAAGTGACTTTGTAGTCTGGTGGCTGCACGTCTGCGACGGATTGTACTTTTATGCTCCCCTATTCGGACCTTCACTGGTCTGGTGGTCATGCCAATGTACTGTAGGCTACAGGGACAGGTAATTAAGTACACGCAGTTCTTGGTGTTGCAGTTCGTGTGCCGTGTCTGTTTCCAGAACCTAGAAAGTCCCAAGTCTAGTTCCTTGGTGGTACTTGTCTGGGGGCATGCTGCACATGAGCCACATGGATAATGTCCAACCACTGGAGGTAGGTTCCATAATGTGGGTTGTGTCTGAATGGTTTTCTTGGGACGTGTGTGCACGAGCATGTCCCTGAGATTCTGGGTTCTTTTGAAAGAAAAGAGTGGTTGAGGACCTGGTTGGAACTGTCCAGTTTCCAGGATCTTCCAATTCTTCTTGATGATTTTTTGAATCTTATTGGAATTGGGTGTGTAAGATGTGACACAGGTCAGGACATCTGTGGTCGGTTTATCTTTTATTTCAAGTAGTGCTCCTCTGTGATTGTTCCTGGCTCGTTTTCGGGCTTGGTTTACGATTTTCTTAGGGTACTCCCTTTGAATCAGGTTTTTTGTTAGGGTGTCCGCCTCTTTTTCATATTCTGTGATGGTATTGCAGTTACGTCGTAACCGTAGAAACTGACCCACTGGTAAATTGTTCCTCAAAGATTTAGGATGGTGGCTATTGAACAGGAGGAGACTGTTCCTGTCAGTCGGTTTTTTGTAGTTAGTGGTCATAAGAGACCTGTCTTTCAAAGATATGAGGAGGTCTAGGAAAGGGATGGACTCCGATGACATCGTGCCAACAAAATTGAGGAAAGGGTTAAGAGTGTTAATCCATGTGACACTTGGGCACAACCCGTGCACTTGTGACTTCGAGCTCACTTTCTACAGGAACATATGTAATTAATATGTCACTGGGCTCTGAACACCTTTGTTTTTCTTTTTTCTCTTTTTTCTCCCCCCCCCCTTTTTGTCTCCTTTTTAGGCTGTGAACTAGGACATTAGTATAAGAACGGGTCCTTATAATTATTATCGTTATATACCGTAATCAGGTTTTTCTAGGGATACAGTGTGTCTTTTCCTGATCCCTGGTTTCTTTCACCAACTGGTCCTGATGAAGCGCTTATGCTCCTTTAGGGACCATCTGTAGCGCGAAACATGTCGACCCCCTTTTAAAACCACACCTTATCACACTAACACTCGGGTTGAGAGAAGTGGGAACTTATTTGGTTTTGTTTCCCCTCTTACAACGGCACAAATGTGCATCTCCATCCCCGTTGACTTTTATTTTGAAGCAGGGGTCCTACGAATAAAATTTACAGGGCCCTCTGTTCATTTTAACTCACATTCACTGACACTTCCTTCCCACATACCCGCACTCACCACTGTGGCAAACTCCTAAAAGATCTCCGCCAGAGAGCCCCTTGGGGCCCGTGAGGGACTGCAGCGCCACCCCCACGAGGAGCAACCTTGCCCGATGATGATGCTATACACTCGAAAGGGTGTGTGAGGGCACCACGTACCAAACTAAGGAGTACCTTCCTCTTTCTTTGCACACTCACCTATCCCAGGAGACTACCCCTCTTCTCTATAACACCACGTAATTAGTGGCTGTGTTCCCCTTTACCCATAGGAACTGATACCATCCATTGTAATTATAAGTAATAATTTTGGGAGCATTGGTTCAGGACCTTCTCTGATTAGCTCCTAGTCCCCCCTCTCCATTTTTTGATTCGCGGTGACAGAACACTAACAACAACTGTCCGTCACCTTCACCGTGTCATTGGCAACACCCACGGAAAAATGGCATTCCATCGTGAATGCATTCGGAGTGTCGAGGAGGCCAAGATGCGCTGGCACGATGTGAAAAGACAAACCAAGCAGAAACTCACTGCCAACAGGAAGGCAGCAACGGCGAATGGAGGTGGGAGTCCTGTGCCACAGGAGGAGCTGGAGCAAATGGTGGTCAAAGTCATCAGAGTGGAGATGGTGCAAGGAGTCGGGAGTCCGGACACTGCTCGACATGACCTGACATCAACAGGGTGAGCAACGAACAGGGACTGGGGTGATGGGCACAATGGCACACATGCACAACGAAGTGTAGCACACCGTACACCCACAATGACCCTGGGTCATGTCCCTGATCCCTGTGGCACATTGCAGCACACATACAAACACCAAGTAGGCCCCCATCCACCATGTGCCCAAAGGGGTCACATCCCCCCACATCACCAATCCCACAACACACACATGCATCCGTGCAAAACACAGCAAAGATGCGTATGTGAAAGCCACATTGACAATGCAAGTGACACCACATGATGAGCAGCATGGCTGGAGTACGATCACCATGACATTGTGCACGCCACAACACTGAGGTGGCTGAGTGTGGACCAAATCCGGAAAGGAGCAGGTCACACTCTGGCACATCCACGTGCACAAACAACCACTGACGTCAACAAGACATCTGCAGACAAACAATGCACAAGAGTACAAAAACCGTCCAAGAGCACAAATGACCCAAGTCGCCAACATCACAGCACCTTAAACGCACAAAAGTCAAAGGCACTCCTCCTCCAAGGAATAAGGGGCAGCAAAATCACAGCTGCAGGTGTGACTCTCCCACAATGCAGCATACACACACATAGCAATGACAGCACATCCACATGGACGACAATGTGGTACACAGTGCAACACTCACACTGCAGAACAGAGGACACAAGTGGGTCAGCTTGTGCATAGAAAATGGCCAATCACATCTGACATATCAGGAAACTGTGAGATAAAAAAGTACGTGTACAACCTCACCTACGTCATGTAGTCCAAATGTCCACTGTCCCGCATCAAATAGCTCACTCCTCCCAAACAGTCACAATGTACACTGTCATGCAATCTGTCTGTAAACTTGGAACAATGCATCAACATACATGCCAACACAATGTCAACAAGCATCTCCCCTTCACATTGCAGAGGGACAAACAACCAGACCAGACAACTCTACAGTGATGCTGAACAGGAACTCCACACTTCCAACACCGACACCGACACCCTACAACAGTTCAGGCAATCGACCTCCAGGAGCAGGGCAGCCCAGCTGCATTGAGGATACCCCACCCCCTGCACAGACAACACAGCTGGACACACCCACCACCCCGGCTGGCTCCCAGCAGCCTACCAAAGCACACATCGCATTCCAAGGCCAGGTGTCAGTCTGCCAGACGGGGTTGGCCAAACAGGTGCGGGTGGGGTACTACCTCATGGAAGCCGAACTAGATCACATACTTGGGTGCCTAAGTCCCATCAGGGACCACCTACACTCCCCAATGGAGACCCACACTGCGACAGAGACACATGCCTCTGCAAAATTTCCAGTACTGAACCATACCCAGAGCAACGGGATGATCATCCACCCCCCCATGCTGGACTGGCGTATGCCGGCCCAGTTCACTCCTCTTACGTATTGAGTGGGGAACGACAAAGCTACATATGCAAGGTCTCACCCGCTGCCTGCGGTGACATGGCTGCGTCTGCTGTACACAGCACAGTGTAATGTTGTAGGGCCCGGGGCCCTAATGCATACATCATGAGCACACGGACACACTCAGATAGCTCGTAAAACTGGCTACGGGCACGTGTGCGCTCGACACCTTTGTTGCCATGGTCACATGTACAGTGACGCATGTGCTGGATGTGTGTGGGGTGAGTGTAAGCCAGCCCACATGGAGTCGTTGGTGTTAGCAACAACTTGAACAGTGATCACAATTAAAGCGGAAACAGAAAACACCAGCATAACAGAAACAATTGTGGAGCATCATGGTGGTAGCCGGAGAAAGTACAGTGTTCACCCAACATGCAAGCAGAATGGTCCATGATTTGTGGTGCACTGAGTTAGTGGCACCTGAAGAGCTGAGCAGGGTATCAAGCTGATGATGGCACCCACGACAGGTGTGAGCAACTCTGATAGTCTCACAGTAAGACACTTCTGACTCTGGCACCTGTTGTTTGGTGTTGGTCCTGCGGTGATGCGACATCTGGGCTGGTCAGGAATCGATTTGATGTGTGAGCCCAGGTGGACCACAGTTGAAGCTGGTGGCAGCGGACAGCGCAGGGCCACAGACACATGGCCTTGATGACCCCCAGTCCATCGACTCAGAGGCCATTCAATATGCTATCAGACAGGGCCAATGACTTGAGCTGCACAGAGTTAATGGCCCAGGATGCACTGCCACCGGCAAAGGCACATTGCCACGGGACAGTGACTTGCGGTGCAGTGAGATTGGGCCACGCAAGCTGAGCAGGAGGGTTGCGGGGCACAGTGGAAGGTGTCCTCCAGGGCATGATGCAGAGGGCAGAAGCCTTCCGGACGCGGAAAATGGAGGAGTGGAATGCTACAGCCTCATTTTTGCCACAAAGTCAGTATCACCGACATGATGACGAAGACAACCCCCAGTCCATAGACTCAGTCACCACCAAAGTTCAACTAGAAAGTGTCCATGTATGTCGGGGAACAGACTTAGTGGCACCGGAGCTGAAAGGGGATGCAGTCTGCGATAAGGGCAGTACAATGATATAAAATCTGCTATAAATAAATCATGACTGAGTTCCCAATGTGTGACCTACTCGACCGCAATGTAGGCCGGAGGCAGCGGTCTGCATGGGCCCACAGACACGTGTCGTTGTAATGCTATGCACAGAGTTGCTGGCACCAGATCGAAAGGAGGACAGTGAAATAAAGGCTGCTATAAATATATGGCTTCGGACATCATGAAATCAAGACTCAGCCCCATATGTGTGACCTACTTGACCGCAGTGTAGGCCTGAGGCTGCGGTCAGCGGGGGCCCACAGCCACATGTCGTTGGCCCACGATGCACAGAGTTAGTGACATCAGAGCAGTTGTTGGCAGTGTTCAATCACCTCCATAACGATGATCCTTTTCTCCTCCGGACTAAACCGCGTCTTCCTCTTACTCGTGGTGTAAAATGATATGAACTCCGCCATAAAAGAAACCAAGACTCAGCTCCAAATGTGTGAATTACTTGACCGCAGTGTAGGCCGAAGGCAGTAGTCTGCAGGGGACCACAGACAGGTGGCACCACATCGAAGGGAGTACACAGATATAAACTCAGCCATAAAGTGTGTACTCTGCCATTGCATAATCAAGACTCAGTTCCAAATGTGTGACCTACTTGACCGTAGTGTATGCCGGTGGCAGCGGTAGAGTACGTCAACGAGAAAGGAATAAAGCGGGCCTGTCTTGTGGAGGCTGTGATGGTCTGAGGAGGCTGCCAAATTCACGGGCCTCGGGCTTGGAGCTTGCGCTGGCACGTGGTGGGCCCTCTTTGACACACGCCGGTGTTGGCAGGTGAGCAGCGAGGCCTGACTGCACAGGGGCAGCCATGACAGGTTCGGGGACCAGCGGCCCGGGGTGCAGCAGGCGCACAGGATGGCAGGCCACACTGCTCACGGCTTTGGCATCGGCCTTGTGGCGGGGTGGGAGGCACTGCCCTGGCAGACACATTGGGCATTCCGGAAGAGAACCACAGTCAGAGCTACGTGCTTTTTATTCACACCCCTACGCTGGCCTGGCGAACGCTGGCCCAGCCCACTCCGCGCACGCTTACAGGAGGGGACGTCACAGGCTAAATTTCCACGATCTTCCCCACTGGCTGGGATGACATGGTTGCGTCCACTGTCCACTACACTCCAAACACCAGCAGTGCATGTAGATATGGATATGTCTGTGGTCTGCATACTCCAGTCTGTCCAGCACATCTCCGTCACACTTGGCATTGTGTACATTCTCATTCATGCACTTGCCTCCTTCGCACATGCCTAGTTCCCCCCTCTCTCCACATTCTGCTATTGTGTGGCTGAGGTGCCATGCCGTTGATGGCTCATGTACATGGCTAACCAAGGTTACCACAGTAAGTTATGCTGTCATGTCTGGTGGATGGGCATGTTGTTTGGCATGTTGTATGTGATTTTGTGATGTGTGCATTGCCAGAGTTGTGAGTTGTGTTGTTGAGATGTGTGGTGTGTTCATTTGGTACTTGTCAACGAGCAGTGCATTCCCATAGGTGCCATCCTGGAAGCGCTGGTTGATGTTGGACTGTCAGAAGATGAAGGAATCATGCACACTGCCTGGACAGTTGGCTATGACATTGGTAAAGAGTCCCCTGCACATTAATGGAATGTGTGTGCTTTCTGTTCCGGTAATTGTGTGCAGTGTGGGCAGGGGGCACAAGTAAGACATGTGTGCAGTCGATTGTCCCCAACACGTGCGGGAATCCAGCTATGGTGTATAGTCCTTGCTTGGTCTCCATCTGTTCCCGCGCATTGTGGGGGACGTATAGGTACTGGGGTACCTAGCTGATGATAGCATCCAGGACAGGTGTGAGGAACTTGGATGGGGCTGGCTGTGAGACTCCTCCGACTCTGGCGGTTGTTGGTTGGGAGGTACCAGAGCCCAACAAGTGCAGCACAGCCAGCAGCTTTGTCTGAGGTGGGATGTTGGTTGTCCGTTGTGTTGGTACCGTCAGCCTGTGGGCAATGATGGTCAGGATGCGGAGGATGGTTGTCCTTTTGAGCCTGTAGTGGGCATTGACATTGTCTGGTGTTAGGTCTGTGAGGCTGGTGCATGTCCTGAAGGTCCGCTGTCTCTGTCTGCACTGCCTCTGTGGTGGTCCGGGGGGGTGGCAGTCCTGGGGTTGGTGGCGGTGGGTGTTGTTGCCCTCTCGGGGCTCCGGGATGCATGGTTAGTGGCTCCATGGCATCTGTTGTTCTTCATGTGCAGCTCTGGGCTGGGCTCCCTTTGATGGTGCAGGTTGTCGTCCGAATTTATATCAAGTCAGAGCAGGTGTTAATTTTCTACTACTAACGCGCCTTATCGCTTGTTTTGGTGTCTTATTGCCGATCTGGCTGGTTGTTGAGAATGTTGTGGTGTGGTGTTGTCGCAGATTTTTGGACGGGAACGCCTACTCTGCATCTCATTAGCGATAGTTGCCGGGGTCATCTGTGGCAATGTTTTTTGTGGATGCTATCGCCGGTAAACTGGTGGTATCGGCTGTTAGCACCAGCTTGTGAATGGGGCGATAAATTTATCGCGACTTTGGCTGCGATAAAGTACCGATGACTCGGCGATAGATCCTTGAGAATATGCCCCGTTGATTTTTTATTAGGTTTAAGATGATCTGTTCAACAGGAAGATGAATCAGACTTTTCTAATATAATCGTATCAAAGGAGACTTAATGAAAATTATTTTTTATTTAAGAATGAGAAAAGCAAGGCATTGCTGAGATTTAAACCCAGGATCTTCTGTTTACTAGACAGACACTTTAACCAGCTAAGCCACAGCACCCTTAAGATAATGCTTTAAGGAGCAGTTTGCCTTATGGTGCTCAAGAGAATCCTGATTTTTCACTTTCATAATCTTTTCTAAGTTCAAACAACTCTCTACTCAACCACTTTCGATGAGAACACTCATCTTATTCATAAACACCTCATTCATATATTGCTTACCCTATTAATAGAATTTTGAATTATGCCTTATTCAAGAATGCATTAATCGAATTCAACTCTAGAATGAGCTCTTTTATCTCTATTTTGCTCTTTGTCATTCTCTTTTCACTTTTTTATTCAAGGCATTACTTTGAAAATCTTCACAATACCAAGGGGCATATTATCAAGACACTGCGTTAAAATTATCGTCTCTTTAGCGGCAGAAAACTGCCGCTAAACCGGCAATAATGAGCTTGATAAAAAAATGCTCTATGGAATTCCCATAGAAGCCCATGTTCTGGTGTGGCTTCTATGGGAATTCTCCAGGGCATATTATCAAGCCCTTATCGCCGGTTTAGCAGCAGTTTGCTGCCGCTAAACTAGCGATAAACTGGCGATAATGTTAACGTCGTCCTTGATAATATGCCCCAATGTTTTTTATTTCAATTTAAGATGACCCATTCTAAAGTTCACAGAGCAAGACTTTTCTTTTTAAATTGTATTAAAAATGTACTTGATTAGACGCATTTACCCGATTCACCCAGGGTACCTCAAAGTCCCAACTATTAAGAAACAGCTGCGAAAAACCACAGAACAATACTTCCATGAAAATACACACTCCGTTGACTCCCCTAGTATTCTATGGGAGGCGTATAAGACGGTCTTACGAGGGCAAGCAATATCTATAATAACATCGCACAAACATGACAGGGCCCACCACGTGCTAGAACTAGAGCGAGCGGTTAGCATGGCTGAAGAAGAACATACCAAAACACAGACTATCGAGACTACACATAGGCTAGATCTGGCCAAACAAGTGTTTAGGGACTACACATGGGAGGAAGCCAAGGTGAGAGTCCGGAAAACACAACACACAATCTATGAGACGGGGGACAAGGCTAGTAAGCTGCTGGCCTGGCTGGACAAGAAAGATTGCGCCAGTCGTTGGGTGGCCCATCTGCACTTACCTTCTGGAGAGAAAGTAACGGACCCGCAAGATATATACGGCGGATGAAATTGTCGCTGTAATTAGGGGTCTTCAATCAGGCAAAGCCCTCAGTCCCAACGGCATTATCGTAGAAATTTATAAAACAGAGGCAGAAAGACTGGGACCCCACTTACTGAACATGTACGAAGATAGTCTAGATAGGGGAATACTGCCAAAAGATCAAAGGACAGCGACCCTAGTGACGATCCCAAAACCCGGCAAGCCCCCTCAGGAGTGTGCCTCTTACCGTCCTATCTCACTCCTCAACGTGGAGGCGAAAATCTTAGCGAAAGTGCTGGCCACTAGGCTTCAGCCACACCTCGTGTCACTTATCCACCCAGATCAGTCAGGGTTTATGCCTGGCCGCAACACGGCAATGAACCTACGAAGACTCCACGGGGTGTTGGCTCGAATGTCTACTATCCGAGAGGACGCAGTTATTCTCTCACTAGATGCCAGCATGGCTTTTGATCGGGTGGAATGGCCCTTTATGTTCGCAGAACTTCAGCGATTTGGCTTTGGGCCCAATTTTCGTGCTTGGATCCAATTACTGTACACACAACCCCTGGCGCATGTTGTGGTCAATGGGCGCATCTCAGAGGACTTCCCCCTGGGGCGCGGGACCAGACAGGGAGGTCCTCTGTCCCCGCTCCTATTCGCCCTGGTACTCGAGCCCCTGGCGGCCTGGATACAAAATGACCCAGTGATACGAGGGCTGCAATGGGCGGTGGGGTGGGAGGACCGTATATCACTGTACGTGGATGATATACTACTATATATGTCCTCCCCAGCCACTCCATCAACTGTCTACTAGACATATGTGCTGCCTACGGCAGGTGTTCCGGTTACACGATTAACTGGGTGAAATCGGTTCTGTTTACTCTCCATGGGTCCCCTCACGTCTACCAAGGGGAGTGTCGATACAGCTGGGGAGGGACAGCTTTAAATACCTGGGTATCCACTTTACTCCAGATCCCACTCACTTCTAAGAGCAAAATCTCAGGCCCGCCTCCGGAGATTTAAAGACAATGTAAAGCATTGGCATACACTACCCCTTACCCTCCTGGGCCGTGCAGCCCTATACAAAATCATGGCGCTCCCAAGATTCCTATACGCCCTGCAAAATACACCCACCCCAGTCCCTAATTCTTATTTTAAGGCAATCGAGGTGGAGGTGGGACTGCTCCTCTGGGGTGGAAACCCCCCCCGCATTACTCTGTCCAAACTTACAAGGAGCTGGTACGATGGCGGAATAGCCTTGCCTAGTATACAACAGTACTACTGGGCCTCACAACTTATTATAGTAAACCAATGGCTTCATGCCCCTCAGGACGAGCCAGCTCTCTGGCTCGACCGGCATGCTCTTGGGACTGGGGGACCTCTGGGGGCGCTTTATCACAAGAACAAAAAAGACATATGGAGGGATCCCACCGCACACACAATACGCACATGGTTCATAGCGCAACGAGCGCTCGGATGGGAGGGAGTCACGACACAACTCACACCATTGTGGTATACACCAAAACTTGGTACACTCCGCAACAGCAAGGGGTTTGCGCAATGGGACTTGATTGGAATCTCTATAGTTGGGGACCTGTGGAAAAAGGGAGAAGTAGTGACTTTTGCTCAACTACAGACGACATATCAAATGTCTGACACAGAATTATTCCGTTACACACAAATTAAGCATGCACTTACAAGGGCAATACCTAGAGGCACGGCTCTTCCCGAATCGTCCCCGCTTGAGGACCGTCTCCTTACAGACCATCTTACTAAGAGGGCCATTTCCCTCACCTATCGTAAACTTATCAATAATCAAAAAGACCCCACACTAGCTCTGCGGGACAAATGGCGGGCAGACCTTGGAGACATAGATGAACAGGACTGGCAGGAAGCACTAGCATCCCCGAAGGAGGTGACGATCCCGTCCCGGCTACGGTTGATACAACTGAAGGTCTTACACAGGACATACTACACTAGGGCTATGCTCCACAAAATTGGCCGAGCTACAACACCTCTCTGTCTGCGGGGATGTGGGGCAAGGGGCACATTCTACCAAACATTCTGGGAATGCCCACACATAACACTCTTCTGGGAGGAGGTGATGGACACAATTACGCGGGTATGTGGTTTCCCGGTTCCTCCCGAACCAAAACGGTGCCTCCTCAATATATGGGAACCAACTGACCTAAATCACGCAGCACAAGACTGGGCAACTCTGGGGATCATACTGGCAAAACGCAATATTGCACAACACTGGGGTGTACCGGCAGCTCCCCGGCAGGGACGATGGTGTCAGGACATGGATAGCTCAATGGTGGCCGAAAAAGCAGTTTTTATACACAGAGGGTGTCCCAAAAAGTGGGAACGGGTATGGGGTAGATGGAATTCATTCCGTGGTAACATCTGTGCTCCTCCAGCACCAGATTCGGATCTTGACCTGAGCGATTAACCCAAAAGGTCCAATAAGGGGACACGACAATGGCCGGGATCGGCGTTCCGAAAGTTTTCTTTTGATACATCCAAATATGAAAATTACGACACATTGTGACATTGCTTTACCTGTGTAATTGACCCGCAGTGGATTAATACGACGAATGCCCTACCTAATGTACCAAGCTATTTCTTTTGTATTATTTTATTTTGTGCTGCTGAGATTTGAATTTATGATTTGCTGATTTGCTGTTTACAATACAGGTGCTTTCAACACTTAGCCACAGCACCTACTTTAGTGATGAAAAAGGGATCATTAATTTAGTATTTGTGATCAAATAAAGTTTCTTTATATGTATTCCAATGTTAAACAAGAAAGGATTCCTAATCTCCAAACAAGAATAACAATGTTTTAATAATAAAGAACACTTTTTAAACTCAATTCCATATTTTGAATTGTCTTCAAATAATTATTTTACATAAATTCATCAATATTGCTTAAATCTAGGGTTATATTTCATCTGGTCTTCCTCATTGATATACCTTTTTCATTTTGAAATCAAAGTATTGCTACTATAATCTTAAGAACACTTTGAGTTTTAATAAGGTTTAAGATGATCTGATCAAAAGAAAGATGAATCAGACTTTTCGGATTTAATTGATTCAAAGGACGACTTAATGGAAATTATTTGTTATTTAAGAATGAGAAAAGGATTGCACTGCTGAGATTTGAACTCAGGATCTCCTGTTTACTAGACAAGGAACATAACCAGCTAAGCCACAGCACCCTCTTGACAACGCTTTAAGGAACAGTTTGCCATATGGTGTTCAAGAAAATCCTGAGCTTTTCACTTTCATAATCAGTTCTAAGTTCAGAAAACGCTCTACTCAACCACTTTAGACAAGGACACTGATCTTATTCATAAACACCTAATTAATATATTGCTTATCCTATTCATATTTTTTTAAATTATGCCTTCTTTAAGAACGCATTACTTGAATTCAACTCCAGAATGATTTTGTATCTCTATTTTGCTCTTTGTCACTCTTTTTTTCCCTTTTTCATTCAAGGCATTACTTTGAAAATCTTCACAATACCAAGTTTTGTTTTTCAATTTAAGATGACCCATTCTAAAGTTCACAGAACACCACTTTTCTTTTAAAAATTTGTTAAACATTTGCGTGATGAAAATTATTTTTACATGTAAGGATCAATAATAAAGTGCTGCTGAGATTTGAACTTAGGTTTTCTTGCTTACTAGACAGGTGCATTAAGCAGTTAGCCATAGCACGTATTTTAGTAGTACACAAGGGATCATTAATTCAGTATTGGTGATCAAATTCTGTGCCTGCGTTAAAGTGTCTTAATATGTATTCCAATGTTAAACAAGAAAGGATTCCTAAACTGTAAACAAGAATAACTATGTTGTATTAAAAAAGAACACATTTTAAACTCAATTCCATATTTTGAATAGTTTATAAATAATTGTTTTACATATATTCTTCAATATTTCTCAAATCAAGGGTTATATTTCATCTGCGTCTTCCTATTTGAAATACCTTTTTGATTTTTGCAATCACAGTATTGTTACTATAATCTTGAAAACACTTTGAGTTTTTATTAGGTTTAAGATGATATGTTCAACAGAAAGATCAATCAGACTTTTCTAATTTATTTGTATCAAAGGACGACTTAATGAACATTTTTTTTACTTGTAAGGACCAATAACAATGTGCTGTTGAGATTTGAATTTAGGATTTCCTGTTTACAAGACAGGTGCATTAACCAGTTAGCCACAGCACCTACTTTTATGATACAGAAGGGATCATTAATTTAGCATTGGTGATCAAATTCTGTGCCTGCGTTAAAGTGTCTTAATATGTATTCCAATGTTAAACAAGCAAGGATTCCTAATCTGTAAACAAGAATAGCTATGTTGTATTAAAAAAGAACACATTTTAAACTCAATCCCATATTTTGAATAGTTCATAAATAGGTGTTTTACATATATTCATCAATATTGCTCAAATCTAGGGTTATATTTCATATGCCTCTTGCTCATTGAAATACCTTTTTGATTTTGCAATCACAGTATTGTTACTATAATATTGAAAACACTTTCAGTTTTTATTAGGTTTAAGATGATCTGTTCAACCAAAAGATAAATCAGAGTTTTCTAATTGAATTGAATCGCAGGACGACTTAATGAAAATAATTTTTTATTTAAGAATGAGGAAAGCAAGCGAATGCTGAGATTTGAACTCAGGATCTCCTGTTTACTAGACAGGCGCTTTAACCAGCTAAGCCACAGCACCCTCTACAAAACAATTTAAGGAACAGTTTGCCATATGGTGTTCAAGAGAATCCTGAGTTTTTCACTTTCATAATCATTTCTCAGTTCAGAAAACGCTCTACTCAACTACTTTAGACGAGGAGACTGATCCTATTCATAAACACCTCATTGATATATTGCTTATCTTGTTCATAAATGTTTTAATCATGCCTTCTTTAAGAATGCATTACTTGAATTCAACTCTAGAATTATTTTTTATCTCTATTTTGCTCTTTGTCACTCTTTTTTCCCTTTTTCATTCAAAGCATTACTTTGAAAATCTTCACAATACCACGTTTTTTTGTTTTTCAATTTAAGATGACCCATTCTAATGTTCACAGAACAACACTTTTCTTTTTAAAATGTATTAAACATTTGCGTGATGAAAAATTATTTTTACATGTAAGGACCAATAATAAGGTGCTGCTGAGATTTGAACTCAGGATTTCCTGCTTATGAGACAGGCGCTTTAACCACTTAGCCAGAGCACCTACTTTAGTGATATAGAAGGGATCATTAATTTAGTATTGGTGATCAAATTCTGTGCCTGTGTTTAAGTGTCTTAATATGTATTCTAATGTTAAACAAGCAAGGATTCCTAATCTGTAAACAAGAATAGCTATGTTGTATTAAAAAAGAACACATTTTAAACTCAATCCCATATTTTGAATAGTTCATAAATAAGTGTTTTACATATATTCATCAATATTGCTCTAATCTAGGGTTATATTTCATCTGCCTCTTGCTCATTGAAATACCTTTTTGATTTTGCAATCACAGTATTGTTACTATGATATTGAAAACACTTTCAGTTTGTATTATTTATTTATTTATTTATTTATGAAGCTTGTAGAGCGCACAGCTACCTCCGGCGGAGGTGTCCCGGCGCTAAGATTACAGAATTGTCCCCAAGATGAGTAACCAGAGTCATATCCACAGAGGGACTAGGAAAATGCAATAATCTGACAATGCTAAGCCCTAACGCTTAGAGAACAGCCAGGTCTTAAGTTTGCGTCGGAAAGCAAGCTCAGATTCGCAAAACCTGAGATCAAGGGGAAGGCTGTTCCAGAGTTTTGCGGCAGTGACGGTGAAAGATCTGCCACCACTCCGAGTAAGCTTGAATCTAGGTACCATCAGAAGACGAAGGTTGTTGGATCTTAAATGCCTAACTGAAACAGAGATTTTGAGACGCTTTCTCAAATAAAGCGGGCCAATTCCATGAATAGCCCGAAAAGTAAGGGTCAGGATTTTGTAATCGATGCGACGTGAAATAGGAAGCCAGTGAAGGTCTTCTCGGTAGGCTCTGACTGAAGTACGGGCTGGGATATTACCAATGAGCCGGGCTGCCGCGTTTTGAACTATTTGCAGGCGGTCGATAAGGTATAGAGGGGCACCTGCATAAAGACTATTAGCATAGTCCAAATGGGTGGTGATAAGAGCCTGGACCACAGTTTTACGTGAGGATTGAGGAAGGAAGGGGAAGATTTTCCTGATCATGCGTAGTTTGGAGAAACAGGCCCCTACCACTTTGTTGACTTGTACACTTCCAGACAAGGAGTTGTCAAAAGTGAACCCTAGGTTACGAGCTGCCTGAATGGGAGTAGGAGGAGGATTCAAGATGGTAGGCCACCAGAGGAAAGCAGGGGGGGGGGATTTCTTGCTGAAAAAAAGAACCTCCGTTTTGTCAGTGTTGAGGGCAAGATGATTAGCTGACATCCAGGTGCAAATGTTGTCAAGGCAGTTTCTGAAGTTGGAAAAGAGGGAGTCAGAGTGGTCTCGAAAGGAGAAAATAAGCTGAGTATCGTCAGCATAGGAGACCACCCTGACACCCCAGGACTCAACTACCTTGGCCAGGGGAGCCACGTAGGCATTAAAGAGTAGAGGGCTCAAAGCGGAGCCCTGGGGCACTCCGCACAAGAGAGGTTTGTCCTCGGATTCAAAAGGATGCATCAGAACCCTTTGAGAACGAGTAGACAAAAAAGAAGTGATCCAGGCCAACACTGTCCCACCCAACCCTAGCTGTTGTAAGCGGGTGGTGAGTATTTTATGGGAAACAGTATCAAAAGCAGCGGATATGTCGAGGAGGACCAACATGGCACCCTCGCCCCTATCCACTGATTCCCTGATGATTTCTGAGACTTCAAGCAGCGCTGTCTCAGTGCTATAGCCGGTTCTAAAGCCGGACTGAGAGTCGTGTAATAGCTGGTTTGTCTCCAGGTACAGTGCCAACTGCTTCTGTACCACCTTCTCCAGAATCTTGGCAGGTTTAGGCAGAAGCGAAATGGGTCGATAGTTGCTAAAAAGAAAAGGATCGGCACCGGGTTTTTTCAGTATGGGGACGATCCTGGCCTGTTTCCAAACTAAGGGAAATTGGCCACGCAACAGAGAGGCATTCCAGATGGAAAGAAACGGGTTCACTAGAATGGGGGCGAGAGTGCTCATAACTTTGGCCGGGACTGGGTCTAGGGGAGAACCAGACTTGACGTTGTGTAGCAAGATTAACGCAGAATCTGGAGTTAGCTCGCGAAAAGAATTAAAGGAACAAGAAAGGGGGCAAGAGTGATCTTCAGAGTGGTCAGAAGTTGTCGCTGCAAAGGAGGAGGAAAGTTTAACTATCTTCTCTTGAAAGAAATCAGACAATCCATTGCAGAGATCTTGAGTAGGGGTACAGGGGGATTTTGAAGCAGGGGGGTTTACGAAATCTTTCACAATGGAGAAGAGGGTTTTAGAAGAATTCTGTGCCTGTTGAATAAGATTGGAGAAGTAAGCTCTCATAGAAGAGCGTTTAAGTTTGTGGAAATGATTGAGGGCAGATTTGTAAGCCAATTTGGCTAAAGGATCATAATTTACTCTCCATTTGCGTTCCAGCTGCTTACACTTACTCTTTTCCACACGCAACAGAGGGGAGAACCAAGGGGCGGAAGGGCGAGGTCTGGAGGAAGTGAGAGGAGCAAGAGGGGAAACAGAGTCAAGCGCATCGGAGAGAGACGAATTAAATCTCAAAGTTTCAGAATCAAGGTCTTTTAAATTGTTAAAACGAAAATGGAGATGAGCTTCCACAGAGTCACAAGTAACTTTGGCCCATTTACGTCCTTTAACTCGATTAAGGGGGATAGGGGGAGGAGGGGTGGGCGCCAAGAACGAAAAAGGAATGAGAAAGTGGTCGGTCCAAATCAAAGGAGTGGGGGGGAGGGTGAAGAGGGAAGGATGATTGGAAAAAATGAGGTCAAGTGTATGGCCAGCTATATGAGTCGGGACTGTCACAAATTGGGACAGGGTGAGTCCTTGTAGAGTTTCTAACAAAGAAGAGGCTAGAGTACAGGAAGGATTATCAATATGTAAATTAAAATCTCCTAAAACAGTGAAATGGGAGTGTTTAAGAGAAAAGTCAGCAATAGAATGCATCAAGGTAGTAAGAGAGGATGAGGTAACGGCAGGGGGGTTATAGACCAAAATGCCAGCGCAGATGGTCCTGGCAGTGTCCAAGATTGTAAAGTAAGCGGCTTCAATGAGACCTAAATTGGGGATTTTTGTGAGGTTTAATTTGAAATGGGATTTAGCAATAATCGCAAGACCCCCTCCGGTCTTAGAATTGTCTCGATTAATGCCAGTGAAACAATAACCAGTGGGAGTAGCTAGAGTGATATCTGGTTTAGAAGAGTCTTTTATCCATGTTTCAGTAAGAAACAATAGATCCCATTTGTGGGTATCAAGAGATAACCAGATATCATGGGCGTGGGCTGGGAGAGATCTGCAATTAACTAATGCAGCTTTTATGGAGGTGGAAGGCTGGACATTAGCAATTGGAGAGAGTAGCGGCGTTTTAGATACCATGGGAAGAGAGAAGTTACAGTGAGTGCAGGAATATGCAAAAGATTCCAGGCTACAAGTATTACAGCCGTAAGCGGGGGCTCAAGTGGCCGGACGGAGGTGGAGCAGTTGCTCTGAGGACCAGCGGATTATAGAGGCGAGTGGAACAGGGGTACTGGCGCTAGGCGCGGGTCCGGCGCGGACGGGCGCAGACGGGCTTGCCTTAGGCGCGCCTTCGGCGCGCCATCGGCGCGCCCGCTGCGCCCGCCCGCTACGCGGACGGGAAAGCCCTTTCCTTTTATCCATACCTTACTGAGGGGTGGGAGGAGGGTGGGAGGCGTCCAGGAGCTGCTTATCCTGTTCATAAATGTTTTAATTATGCCTTCTTTAAGAATGCATTACTTGATTTCAACTCTAGAATGATTTTTTATCTCTATTTTGCTCTTTGTCACTCTTTTTCCCTTTTTCATTCAAAGCATTACTTTGAAAATCTTCACAATACCACGTTTCTTAGTTTTTCAATTTAAGATGACCCATTCTAATGTTCACAGAACAACACTTTTCTTTTTAAAATGTATTAAACATTTGTGTGATGAAAATAATTTTTACATGTAAGGACCAATAATAAGGTGCTGCTGAGATTTGAACTCAGGATTTCCTGTTTACGAGACAGGCGCTTTAACCACTTAGCCACAGCACCTACTTTAGTGATACAGAAGGGATCATTAATTTAGTTTTGGTGATCAAATTCTGTGCCTGTGTTAAAGTGTCTTAATATGTATTCTAATGTTAAACAAGCAAGGATTTCTAATCTGTAAACAAGAATAGCTATGTTGTATTAAAAAAGAACACATTTTAAACTCAATACCATATTTTGAATAGTTTATAAATAAGTTTTTTACATATATTCATCAATATTGCTCAAATCTAGGGTCATATTTCATCTGCCTCTTGCTCATTGAAATACCTTTTTGATTTTTGCAATCACAGTATTGTTACTATAATATTGAAAACACTTTCAGTTTGTATTAGGTTTAAGATGATCTGTTCAACCGAAAGATAAATCAGACTTTTCTAATTGAATTGAATCGCAGGACGACTTAATGAAAATATTAGGTTTAAGATGATCTGTTCAACCGAAAGATAAATCAGACTTTTCTAATTTAATTGAATCGCAGGACGAATTAATGAAAATAGTTTTTTATATAAGAATGAGGAAAGCAAAGCACTGCTGAGATTTGAACTCAGGATCTCCTGTTTACTAGACAGGCGCTTTACCCAGCTAAGCCACAGCACCCTCTTGGAAATGCTTTAAGGAACAGTTTGCCATATGGTGTTCAAGAGAATCCTGAGTTTTTCACTTTCATAATCATTTCTCAGTTCAGAAAACGCTCTACTCAACTACTTTAGACGAGGATACTGATCCTATTGATAAACACCTCATTGATATATTGCTTATCCTGTTCATAAATGTTTTAATTATGCCTTCTTTAAGAATGCATTACTTGATTTCAACTCTAGAATGATTTTTTATCTCTATTTTGCTCTTTGTCACTCTTTTTCCCTTTTTCATTCAAAGCATTACTTTGAAAATCTTCACAATACCACGTTTCTTAGTTTTTCAATTTAAGATGACCCATTCTAATGTTCACAGAACAACACTTTTCTTTTTAAAATGTATTAAACATTTGTGTGATGAAAATAATTTTTACATGTAAGGACCAATAATAAGGTGTTGCTGAGATTTGAACTCAGGATTTCCTGTTTACGAGACAGGCGCTTTAACCACTTAGCCACAGCACCTACTTTAGTGATACAGAAGGGATCATTAATTTAGTATTGGTGATCAAATTCTGTGCCTGTGTTAAAGTGTCTTAATATGTATTCTAATGTTAAACAAGCAAGGATTTCTAATCTGTAAACAAGAATAGCTATGTTGTATTAAAAAAGAACACATTTTAAACTCAATACCATATTTTGAATAGTTTATAAATAAGTTTTTTACATATATTCATCAATATTGCTCAAATCTAGGGTCATATTTCATCTGCCTCTTGCTCATTGAAATACCTTTTTGATTTTTGCAATCACAGTATTGTTACTATAATATTGAAAACACTTTCAGTTTGTATTAGGTTTAAGATGATCTGTTCAACCGAAAGATAAATCATACTTTTCTAATTGAATTGAATCGCAGGACGACTTAATGAAAATATTTTTTTATTTAAGAATGAGGAAAGCAAGGCACTGCTGAGATTTGAACTCAGGACCTCCTGTTTACTAGACAGGTGCTTAAACCAGCTAAGCCACAGCACCCTCTTGAAAATGCTTTAAGGAACAGTTTGCCATATGGTGTTCAAGAGAATCCTGAGTTTTTAACTTTCATAATCATTTCTCAGTTCAGAAAACGCTCTACTCAACTTCTTTAGACGAGGATACTGATCCTATTCATAAACACCTCATTGATATATTGCTTATCTTGTTCATAAATGTTTTAATCATGCCTTCTTTAAGAATGAATTACTTGAATTCAACTCTAGAATGATTTTTTATCTCTATTTTGCTCTTTGTCACTCTTTTTTCCCTTTTTCATTCAAAGCATTACTTTGAAAATCTTCACAATACCACTTTTTTTGTTTTTCAATTTAAGATGACCCATTCTAATGTTCACAGAACAACACTTTTCTTTTTAAAATGTATTAAACATTTGCGTGATGAAAATTATTTTTACATGTGAGGACCAATAATAAGGTGCTGCTGACATTTGAACTCAGGATTTCCTGTTTACGAGACAGGTGCTTTAACCTCTTAGCCCCAGCACCTACTTTAGTGATACAGAAGGGATCATTAATTTAGTATTGGTGATCAAATTCTATGCCTGCGTTAAAGTGTCTTAATATGTATTCCAATGTTAAACAAGCAAGGATTCCTAATCTGTAAACAAGAAGCGCTATGTTGCATTAAAAAAGAACACATTTTAAACTCAATCCCATATTTTGAATAGTTTATAAATAATTGTTTTACATATATTCATCAATATTGCTCAAATCTAGGGTTATATTTCATCTGCCTCTTGCTCATTGAAATACCTTTTTGATTTTGCAATCACAGTATTGTTACTATAATATTGAAAACACTTTCAGTTTTTATTTGGTTGAAGATGATCTGTTCAACCAAAAGATAAATCAGACTTTTCTAATTTAATTGAATCAAAGGACGACTTAATGAAAATAATTGTTTATTGAAGAATGAAGAAAGCAAGGCACTGCTGAGATTTGAACTCAGTATCTCTTGTTTACTAGACAGGTGCTTTAACCAGCTAAGCCACAACACCCTCTTGAAAATACTTTAAGGAACAGTTTGCCATATGGTGTTCAAGAGAATCCTGAGTTTTTCACTTTCCTCATCATTTCTAAGTTCAGAAAACGCTCTACTCAACTACTTTAGACGAGGATACTGATCCTATTCATAAACACCTCATTGATATATTGCTTATCCTGTTCATAAATGTTTTAATTATGCCTTCTTTAAGAATGCATTACTTGAATTCAACTCTAGAATGATTTTTTATCTCTATTTTGCTCTCTGTCACTCTTTTTTCCCTTTTTCATTCAAAGCATTGCTTTGAAAATCTTCACAATACCACATTTTTTTGTTTTTCAATTTAAGTTGACCCATTCTAATGTTCACAGAACAACACTTTTCTTTTTATAATGTATTAAACATTTGCGTGATGAAAATTATTTTTACATGTAAGGACCAATATTAAGGTGCTGTTGAGCTTTGAACTCAGGATTTCCTGTTTACGAGACAGGCGCTTTAACCACTTAGCCACAGCACCTTCTTTAGTGATACAGAAGGGATCATTAATTTAGTATTGGTGATCAAATTCTGTGCCTGTGTTAAAGTGTCTTAACATGTATTCTAATGTTAAACAAGGAAGGATTCCTAATCTGTAAACAAGAATAGCTATGTTGTATTAAAAAATAACACATTTTAAACTCAATCCCATATTTTGAATAGTTTACAAATAAGTGTTTTACATATATTCATCAATATTGCTCAAATCTAGGGTCATATTTCATCTGCCTCTTGCTCATTGAAATACCTTTTTGATTTTGCAATCACAGTATCGTTACTATAATATTGAAAACACTTTCAGTTTTTATTAGGTTTAAGATGATCTGTTCAACCGAAAGATAAATCAGACTTTTCTAATTTAATTGAATCGCAGGACGACTTAATGAAAATAATTTTTTATTTAAGAATGAGGAAAGCAAGGCACTGCTGAGATTTGAACTCAGGATCTCCTGTTTACTGGACAGGCGCTTTAACCAGCTAAGCCACAGCACCCTCTTGGACATGCTTTAACGAACAGTTTGCCATATGGTGTTCAAGAGAAACCTGAGTTTTTCACTTTCATAATCATTTCTCAGTTCCGAAAACGCACTACTCAAATAGTTTAGACGAGGATACTGATCCTATTGATAAACACCTCATTGATATATTGCTTATCCTGTTCATAAATGTTTTAATTATGCCTTCTTTAAGAATGCATTACTTGAATTCAACTCTAGAAGGATTTTTTATCTCTATTTTGCTCTTTGTCAGTCTTTTTTCCCTTTTTCATTCAAAGCATTACTTTGAAATTCTTCACAATACCACGTTTTTAGTTTTTCAATTTAAGATGACTCATTCTAATGTTCACAGAACAACACTTTTCTTTTTAAAATGTATTAAACATTTGCGTGATGAAAATTATTTTTACATGTAAGGACCAATAATAAGGTGCTGCTGAGATTTGAACTCAGGATTTCCTGTTTACGAGAGAGGCGCTTTAACCACTTAGCCACAGCACCTACTTTAGTGATACAGAAGGGATCATTAATTTAGTATTGGTGATCAA